>NC_143251.1:145852500-146152500 GCF_984573655.1 Nuphar pumila
CCCTAACATCATGAACAAAGAGGAGCTTCAATGTGCCAGATTCCTTCAACCATGCACCCATGACTGCACCACTGGAGATGAACCGCCCTATATTGAACTTTGCTGCATGGAAAGGTGCACCTATTTTGGCAAGAAGTGTCTCAATTGAGCGTCGGAGGGTGCCATCACCGGTCACCTTGCTGTGTTTACCCCATCCTGTCAAAATGCTGCAATGCAGATGGGTGAATGAAGTATTCGCCATAGAAAACGGTAGAAAGAAGAGATCCACGCAAAAAGCTAACTACACTTACCTTAGTAAGTTTGGTAGCTCGTGCCCTTCAAAGACTATTGCTCGTATATTCAATAGCCAAGCATGAACCATAGCTTGAGCAGCTCCAGCAGACATCAGATGCAAGTCCAAGCAAGATTCACTCCACACATTTTCCCAAACTTGTCGACGCTTTCCTTCAAGTACAACCAGCTGTGCACCTTTTCTCTGTAAAGACAAACAGTTTTTATCAGAAAAGATGGACACTTGCAGAAAAAACTGTATAAAGCAGAAATACATGCATCACAGAGACAAATACTCCTCTCTAGCAGGTACACAGAAAGCGATCTGTATTGGGAGTCACCATTACCCAACCTATAAGATTGTCTTGGAATTCATGCATAAATCAACGTAGGCTCACTACAAGGATATGAGCGATGTCAAGAGAATGGAGAAAAGATGAGAAAAATGGAATGGAGAAGTTTACCCTGGTGATCAGAGACACTGGTAAATAATACAAAATTCTCAGTTCACAAAAGAGACCTAGAAGAATCCAAACATCCTCTTCCCTTCAAAGAATTAAAAGATCTAAGGCAAGCTCACAGAAACTAAGGTACCCGAAAATTCACAGGAAGGAAAAGAGAAAACTACAAATGACATTCCAAGTATATTCCAACTTTTTCTTAGTCTGGATAGGTAAAGGCTGTTAACAAGATTCCCATGCTTTTTCCTTCCTGAAGATAATTAAGGCAGGCAAGGCACTTACCTCCACAAAATACCAAGTTTTCTATATAAGACTAGCTCACACCCAAGGACTACCTCAATAATTCATAGATCTTCACTCAGTAGTTGCCTCAAGTGATTGTAAAGGACGAAGCATTTGTTCACGCTAAGTTTGTAGACAGTGATTGTTCTTTGAAAGGATTCCATCTGACATATCATTTCTTAGGCAAAATCCTATTGTCAACTAGGGGTGGTGGTGGACTACTACAACAATCCAAAGATGCTATTCTCAGTACCGACCTTAAGGCACCCTAACCTCAATAACTCACATCTTCCGCAAGTTGAGCAGCTTAATTGAGTTTATCCATGCAAGTTGATAGTACACAGACACAGACACATGCACAGAAATATATGTTCACTTCTTTATCATCTATCTATATATCCATTGCTTGCCCTGGATTCAACCTAGCAAGTTGTGTAATATAACCCAACAGGTTGATGTCTAAGAAAAGTATACTTGCTAATGCTTGATTTTTTTTTCTCATGCACACAATCCTAGAAGCAATCACTGAACTAAACTAACATTCACAATAACATAAATAGTTGTGGTAAATCAATTTCATGATGCGAACTTTACTTGTTGTATTTGTTAAGTTATATATATATAGGTATATATAACTATAATTAATAATGTAATTTAGGTTGCCCACCATGGGCATTTTGGTCTTTCTGTACAAGGGTAATTCTATTATTTAGAAAATAAGTTTTTCAGTTTTTCTTTATTTTTCTTCTTTTCTATTTTTGTATTTTATCTCTTTGTGTAAGAACATTATTGTAATAAACCCCAATATAGTTGTTGGGAGCCTCCCAACGTCTATTTTAGAGGCTCCCTCTTGGCTTCTTTTTTACTATAAATAAGGGCTCAAAGCCCCTTGTATTGTTAAGCTTCTTATAAGCTCCTTGATGAATAAATTCATTATTTTTAAAGTGTTGTCTCTCTTTTGATATTCTACGCACACTTTTGCTTGTGTAAACCTTAGTGCTTTTTGGATTGTCCCGTAGTGGACTTGTGCATGTGCACTTTATATTTGTATTCTTTATAAGCCCTTAGTGGTTTTTGCGCTTTGATCATTTGTGGGTGTGTTTGTGCCTGTTGTTCGAGGTATGTGAAGACTTCTTAATTTCATTACATGGTATCAGAGCTATAGTGCTCTTGGACCTTTGAAGTGTGATCATCACGTGTTCGTGGGAAAGTGCTTGTATGATTGTGGTGATTGTGGTGCCCAAGAGGACGTGTTTTCTACACCTTTCTCGCTCTTATAATCTTTAAGTTAAATAGAACTACATGATGTGAGCCTCTGTATATATTCTAAAATCCTTATGTATATATATATGACTATTTTTAAGTTGTCTATCTTTAAAAAGGTATTTATAATATATATTTTTCAAAAATTTATTTGAAATATTATGGTTATTTCTTGGTTGAGTAAAATGTGTTTTCTTTAAAAATTAATTGGAATTAAAGTTTGTGTTTTAACATTAACTCATTAGTAGTCTATTTTTGAGCTCTTTATGATAAGTTCTCCATTTTTTACTTTTTTACAAAAATATATTTTTTTATGCTCTTGTGTATATCCATTAGCAAATTTGTGTACATGTATTTATCCTGAAAATTTTAACACTTTTATGATTATTGGTAATTTCATGCATATGTCAAAGCTGTAAAAAAACACCAAGAGTTGAGCTAATGTCACTTATGTCAAATACAATGACCACTTATGGGTAGGGATGCACAGCAAGCCGAGCTAGCTCAGGCTCGACCCATTTAATCTTGGCTCGAGCTTGTTCGAAAAATAAATGAGTTGAGCTTGAACAAAGGTTTAGGCTCGGTACACGTAAACAAGCCGAGCTTGAACAGGTAGTCGAGCTCGGTTTGGCTCGATAAACCTGATTAGGCTCAATAAACACAATTAGGATCGGTTGACAGTTATATAAAGAAATTAGAGTTTATATATGTATATTATTTTTCTATACTTGAACACAAAAAGAAGTGTTACTGTAGTGGGTGAGTCTTTAGTCTCTTTGAAAAGTGACTTGGGTTCAAATCCCACCACTTACGTTTCTTAAAAAAGAACTTTCGACACAAATTTTTGAAAAAATACTTTAAAAAAATTTATAAATGTGTTCAGCTCGAGCCGAGCCCGAACATAGGCTGTTAAAGCTTGGCTCGAGCTCGAGCCGAGCTTGAACAACCACTTCTTCTTGAGCCGAGCTGAGCCAGCCCAAGCTCGGCTTTGTATGCATCCCTACTTATGGGTCAATCAATAGAACACAAACCAGTCACTTATGGGGCATAACACATAAAAATATATGATTTGTATTGAGAGAATGCCTTAAGAAAAGCATACATTGAGAGGGGTTTCAATCCCCTTTATATACAACAAGAGAGTGAGCACGTGGCAGTTGGGATCTCCCCAACTGCTCTCTAGCCTAATGACTAAAAGGCCCATATCCTAATTCTAAATTACATTTACAAAAATAAGAAAAGAAATACAAGAAGAAAAGGAAAATACATGTACAAAGACCATTATACCCTTACACAAGTAAAAGACTAAAATACCCCTATACATACATACATACATACATACATACATTGACACTCCTCTTTAAACTTACGGTGTGATCACTGAAAGTTTGCTTAATAAGAAATGAAATCTAGGATAAGGAAGAGCTTTAGTGAAGAAGTTTGCAAGTTGATATGCAAATATTACATGTAGGAGTGAAATTGTTCTCCTGTGACTTACATTGTAAAGTTGTGTCTAGAGTCTGTTTTGCTTTTGTTGAGTCAGATGTAAGTTGCCCGATTCAGGTTAATCAATACCCCGAAGGGGCAGTCCGTATACTTGAATTGCAAGAGGCCTACGGGCTAAATTGTGAATGAATCAAATGCGTTGAGCTTTCTTTTGTTCACTCTGGTTGTGATTGCAATTCTTCTCCCTCTATTCTCTCTTGCACTCTGATTACAAGCTTCCGCGACTGGCAAGCGAGCGATAAGTAGGCTTGCGGCGGTGAAGAAGGGTCGTCGCACCGTGCTGGCTTATTGAAGAAAATAGACTCAAGACAAGTGGTACCAGAGCCCATTTTTGTGCTGGAGAAGAGACTCTGGAGTCGGTGTCGAGAGACGCACCAACAGGCTACGATTTGTGAGCAAGACATCATAGCGCCCTATCAAAACTTGCGTAACACCAAAGGCAAGGCACTTGTCGAAGCTAATGAGATGGGTTCACCTCGGGGTCAAGAGCAGATGGTTGGCTGCAACTATCAATAAGTTGGTAGAAGATGTGACTTCGCATGAAGAAGCGATTTCACGCGCAGTTGAATCATTCAGTAAACTGAATGATGTGGTGATGAGCCTACAAGAGCAGGTGATCTTATTGATGGAACAGGTCACTTCGTTGACGACAACAATGGCCTGTTACGACAATGAAGTCATACATGATACTTCAAGTACAAGGTTTTGATGATGAGCAAGTGAAATCAACTGTATTTCAGCTAAGGCTATGAAGAAATTGAAGAATTCGATGAAGAATCTTTGAAGACTAGTGTGCAAATGTTTCATTCATTAAAAGTCTTAGATTCATGTAAGAGCCTTACTTAGAGTGCATATTTAGGTTGCATTTTACCTAAAAGTCTTTAGAAAAACTTTTCTAAAAGAACCCCTCACGAAAAACTTTTTATAAAACTCTTTTCTTAAATTTTCGTGTTTATTAGTCAACCAATAGACTTACCAGTCGACTAATCCTTTTGCGCCATATTTTCCAAAAAGTCATTTTTGTCAAATTAGTCGACTAACGGTTTTATCAGTCGACTGAACAGAACATGTGTTTTCTGAAAAAAAAATTTAGCAGCAGTCGACTAATGCTTTTATCAGTCGACCGGACAGAATGTTTGTTTTTCAGAAGATTTTAGCAGCAGTCGACTGAAAGGTTTTTCAGTCTACTGATGATATTATCAATCGACTAATTTTTCTCTAGTCGACTAAGTTTCAAAAATTCAGATTTTCAAACGGCTCGATTAACAGATCAGTCGACCGACGATAACTGTCAGCCTACTAATAACTAACTATTAGTAGACTAACTACAGTTTCAGTCGACTAATTTTGCCGTTTTCCTGAAACTTCAAAAAGGGCATGTCTTTTCATTTTTCAAACGTTTTGATCGTTCAAAATGGACTGTTTTGACACCCTTTCATACTCTCAACGTATGAAATTTTTTAACTATAAATATGAGTGCATTTTACACTAAAAAACAACTTGAATTCAATCAATTTGAATCATTTACTTCTTGTTTTTCACTCCTATTCATTCAAGTATTTGTTTTCTCACTCACTTGATATTTTCACTTCAGTTTTTCACTCAAATCCCTTTGAGAGATAGTGAATTCGTGAGTAGAGTATTTCAACAATGTCAAAAGCCAATTGCATCTCATTTGCATTCAAAAGAAATGCTCATAGGTTGTATTGTAAGTTGTTACTTATTTTCTGTAAAAAGAAGGACTCCTTGGTTTAAAGGAGTTGTTTGCTTTCAGTAGGGTTGTTACTGAAAGTGAGACCAGTTTTGGTCTGTGTGATCTTGTAGTTAACAAGGTTGATAGTGGAAATCTCAAACGGGTTTTGCTTGGGGACTGGATGTAGGTCGGGATAGACCGAACCAGGATAAAATCTTGTGTTCTTTGTGTGTTTGCTTTTCAAATTGCAAAATCCTTTAATATTCCGCAGATTATTTTTAAAAGCACTATTCACCCCCCCTCTAGTACTCGTTGCCTCGATCCTAGTACACTTTCATTTGGTATCAGAGCAGGTTTGCTATTATTCTGATTTGATCATCATCTAGCATGACAACTACAACATCTTAGCACAAAGAAGGATGCTCCTTTGTTCGTCCTCCTCTCTTTGACGGAACAAACTATGGCTACTGGAAAGTGAGAATGACAATATTCTTGCAATCCTTAGATCTCGATATTTGGAGAGTTATTTCAGATAAGTACAAAACTCCATCAACTGATTTCAGCCAATGGACTGATGAAAAGAAGAAGACTGCTTCACTTAATGCCAAGGCGATGAATGCATTATATTGTGTCGTTGACAAGGTAGAGTTCAATCGCATCTCTCAATGCTTTACAGCAAATGAAATCTGGCATACTCTTCTTGTGACTCACGAAGGTACGTCAAAGGTAAATGAATCTAAAATTGCTTCTTTAGTTCATAAATTTGAATTGTCCAAAATAAAGCAAAATGAATCTATATCGGACATGGTAACTAGAATGACCGATATAACTAACACTTTGAAATCCCTTGGAAAAGAATATTCACAAGTGGATTTAATCAGAAAGATCCTAAGGTGTTTAACTCCTGAATGGGAGAGAAAAACCACTGCTATTGAAGAAGCAAATGATCTTAACACTCTCACTCTTGAAGATTTGGTTGGTAACCTTATGGCATATGAAGTCCAACTTCAAGACAGACAAGAAGAAGAGCTCAAGAAGAAATCTCTTGCTTTTAAGGCTACTTCTGACTTAGAAAATTCAGAAGAAGATGAAGATGAAGATATTGCCCTCATCACAAGGCAATTCAGAAGATTCATCAAAAAGGGAAGATTTCAAAGAAAGGTAAAGAAGGAAGATTCTTCCAATCCCAATGAAGTCAAGTGTTTTAACTGCAAAAAGGCAGGACATATCAAGAAAGATTGTCTTCTTCTCAAAATCAAGCCCAATGACCAATTCAAAAAGAAAAAGGCATTTCAAGCATGTTGGGATGATAGTGACTCCTCTTTCGATGAAGAATCAAATGAAGAAGTTGCTAACATGTGTTTTGTAGCACAAGAAGATTCGGTAAGTCAATTTGACTATGATGATTTGTTAGAAGCATTCAATGATTTATATGCTAAATTTAAGAGTCTAAGTTCTAAAAATAAAGAGTTAAAAACTGAAAATTTAACTCTTGACTCTCAAAATAAAGTGTTACTTCAAGAGATAGAAGATCTCAAGAAGGAAAACTCTTAACAAGCATTTGAGATAAAAGAAATTGGAGTTAGAACCAATCTCTTACAAAAAGAAATATCTAGTCTAAAATATTTCCATAGTGACCAAATTCACAAATGGTCAAGAGAATCTAGAAAAACTTCTTGGTTCTCAAAGATGCTCGGTTAATAAAACCGGATTGGGATATAGCTTCTTTGATACTCAAAATAGACCAAACTATGTGGTGAAAAATCAAAGACATTATTCTCAACCATTTGTTCATAGAACTAAACTTTTTAGTTCTAATAGAAATGCATCTAATCATAGAAACTATAAT
The DNA here is from genome assembly GCF_984573655.1 of Nuphar pumila. Classification (NCBI taxonomy): domain Eukaryota; kingdom Viridiplantae; phylum Streptophyta; class Magnoliopsida; order Nymphaeales; family Nymphaeaceae; genus Nuphar; species Nuphar pumila. Next base: position 145,859,825 of record NC_143251.1, read on the forward strand.
ACTTATAAGCCTAGACATGATTATTCTAGACATGATAAATTCTTTTATAGAAAGAATATTTATTATCAAAGGAAACCAAAATCCAAATGGGTATGGGTTCCTAAGACTAACTCTCATGGACCCGAAAATAGAAAGGGGTCAAATGCTCTGTTTTCAAATTTTGTTGTAGGTACACAACATAAGAAGCAAATGGATATTGGACAGCGGTTGTTCCAAACATATGACTGGAAGGCCGGAGTTATTTTTCACCCTCCAAAATAAGGATGGAGGAACTGACACCTTTGGTGACAATAACAAGGGAAAAGTAATAGGTATTGGTAATATTGGTAATCCAAAATTTCCCTTGATAGAAAATGTTCTTTTAGTAGATGGTTTAATGCATAATTTATTATCTATTAGTCAATTATGTGATAAAGTTTTTCATGTTTCTTTTGAAAATGATTTATGCTTAATTTATGATTTTCAATCTAAAAAGATCATTTTTAAAGGTAAAAGAATGAACAATGTGTATGAACTATATCTAGATGAATTACCCATTTTTAATGAAAAATGTCTTATTGTTTCAAATGAAATTCAATGGTTATGGCACAAGAGACTTGGACATGTTAACTTTAAAATTATTTCAAAGTTATCCAAGAATGATCTTGTAAGAGGCCTACCTAGAATACCATATAAAAAAGATCACTTATGTGATGCTTGCCAAAGGGGTAAACAAATCAAGAGTTCTTTTAAAGCAAAAGATATAATTTCAACAAAACAGCCTCTTGAACTTTTACATTTAGATCTATTTGGATCATCTAGAATTCAAAGTTTGGTAGCAAGTATGCTTTTGTTATAGTAGATGATTATTCTCGGTTTACATGGGTGATTTTTCTAAAAAGCAAAAATGATGCTTTTTCGGAATTTTCTAAACTTTGTAGAAGAATTACAAATGAAAAATTTACATCTATAATTAAAATTCGAAGTGATCATGGTAGTGAATTTGAAAATGAATCTTTTCTAAAGTTTTGTGATTTACATGGTATATCTCACAACTTTGTTTTTCCTAGAGCGGCTCCACAAAATGGAGTTGTTGAAAGAAAGAATAGAACTTTGCAAGAATGTGCTAGAACCATACTTCAAGATAAAAAATTACCAAAATACTTTTGAGCTGAAGCAATAAATACAACATGTTATGTTTTAAACCGTGTTCTTATTCAACCAATTTTACATAAAACATGTTTTGAATTGTATTATGATCGTATACCAAAGATCTCATATTTCAAAATTTTTGGTAGTAAATGTTTCTTGTTAAATACCAAAGATAATCTTGATAAGTTTGATTCAAAATCAGATAAATCAATATTTCTTGGATATTCTTTTAAAAGTAAAGCTTATTGTATTTTCAATAAAAGAACATCTTGTATTGAAGAATCTTTACATGTTGCATTTGATGAGAATTGTGAGCAGATTATACCTCTAAGCGAAGGAGAAGAAGTAATACTTGAAGAAGAACCCTTGATAGAGAGTACTTCTCAAGAAAATATTCTTCTTCAACCGGTTTGAAAAGAAGTTTCTAATCATCCACATGAACAAGTTATTGGTGAAATAAAGAGTGGTGTCCAAACTATAAGGTAATTAGAAAAATATATTGCAAATGTTGCTTTCATATCTAAATTAGAACCAAAGAATATCAATGAGGCTTGTGATGATGAATTTTGGCTTTTGGCCATGTCTGAAGAACTTAACCAATTTACTAGAAATGATGTTTGGGATCTAGTTGATAGACCAAAGGATCATCTAGTAATTGGAACAAGATGGGTCTTCCGAAATAAGCTGAACGAAAATGGTAAAGTCATTCGTAACAAAGCAAAGCTAGTAGCACAAGGCTATAATCAAGAAGAAGACATAGATTTTGATGAAACCTATGCACCAGTGGCTCGATTAGAGTCAATTCGAATGATGTTTGTTTTTGCTAGTTACATGAACTTCAAGTTATATCAAATTGATGTTAAGAGTGCATTCTTAAATGGACACATCAATGAAGAAGTTTATGTAGAGCAATCTCCAAGCTTTAAAAATGAGAAATATCCAGAAAAAGTCTACAAATTAAAAAGAGCTTTGTACGGACTGAAACAAGCACCAAGAGCGTGGTATGAAAGACTACAAAATTTTCTAGAACAATTTGGTTTTTCCATTGGTCGGGTAGACTCCACTTTATTTATTAAAAAACTTAATTCAGATATTCTTATTGTGCAAATTTATGTTGATGACATAATATTTGGTTCTACTAATGATTCTCTTTGTAAAGAATTTGCTAAAGCTATGCAGAAAGAGTTTGAAATGAGCTTGAGGGGCGAATTAAACTACTTCCTTGGACTTCAAATAAAGCAAACTGAAGAAGGAATCTTCATCAACCAGGCTAAGTATACAAAAGAACTTCTCAAGAGATTTGGGATGGACTCATCGAAATCAAGAAGAAATCCTATGAGCACAACTACTTCTCTTGATAAAGATGAAAATGGTAAAAATGTATATAATAAGCTCTACAAAGGTATGATCGGATCTCTATTATACTTAACTGCTAGTCGACCTGATATAATGTTTAGTGGTTGTATGTGTGCTAGATTTCAAGCTAATCCAAATGAATCTCATTTAACTGCAGTAAAACAAATTCTTCGTTACTTGAAAGATACTTCAGTTTTTTGTTTGATTTACCCAAAATCATCTTTCTTTGATTTAGTTTCATATAGTGATGCAGATTTTGCAGGAAGTAAATCTGATCGCAAGAGTACTAGCGGAACTTGTCATTTCTTAGGAAATTCTTTAGTCTCTTGGTTCAGTAAAAAGCAAAATTCAGTGTCACTCTCAACAATTGAAGCAGAATATATAGCGGCTAGTTTAGCATGTTCACAAGTACTATGGATGAAACAGACCTTAAAAGATTTTGGTTTGAATTACTCCACAACAACTATTTATTGTGATAACACTAGTGCTATAAATCTTTCGAAAAATCCTGTTCAACACTCAAGAACTAAGCATATTGAAGTTAGACATCATTTCTTAAGAGATCATGTGTTAAAATAAGATATTTCGTTAAATTTTATTTCCACTAAAGAACAACATGCCGATATCTTCACTAAACCTCTTAAAAATGAAGATTTTATGAGAATTAGGAGAGAACTAGGTATTTGCTCGTTTTTGGATTTATAAAAATGCTAATTTTTTAACAAAATCTCAAAATCGCACTATATTAGTCGACCGATAAAAATTTAGTCGACTGATGCTTTAAAATTTTTAGAATGTATCGCACCATATTAGTCGACCGATATATTTCTAGTCGACTGATGTTTTTAGAATGAGTCGCACATTCTTAGTCGACCGATAAAGTTTCAGTCGACTAAATTTTTTTAAAAAAAATTTAAATAAAGGGACCCGATACCCCTTGGATTTTTTTTAACACCCGTTTTTTTTTTAAATAGGCATCGTTTTATTTTCACACCTTTTCGTTTTTATTTTAAAGGAACGAAACCCTTAAAACGAAAACCCTTTTTGGTCTCTTTCCTCTCTCTCTTCCGAAAAACCCTCGGAGTGTCGTTCGATCTTCGCCGGGATTTTCTTGTCGTGACAGGGAGATGCTGGAATCTTCTGGTCGTGATCTTAAAACTCCGGAATCCTCTTGCAGTAACTGGCGCATCTTCAAAACACGTCGGAACACTCTTGCCTTGACGGTGTATCTTTAGCCATTGTCGGAATCCCCTTGTGGCAGCCTTCACACTCGTCGTCAGCCACCGTATCTTCCTTAGTTTCTGAACGCTCGACAGCATTTTCCTCTTGACGGACGTCATTTGGAAGCCGACATTTTTGGTAAATCTGTTTTTAATCATGCCTCGTACGAAGTCTGCATCTGCAAAAGGTTTAGGTTCTCCTCCTCCTACACCTTCTTTAAGACATGGTTTCTCACACAGATTACTCTGAAATCCTCTTTTATATGATACTTTTGGATCAATTTCTGCACTACCTATTTTACCAGGCCAAAATGTACTGTTTCACCTGTTTTCTCGTTATAAAATAAGAGAATTATTTCCTGGAATTTCACATCTTTTTGATGCCTGTGCAGACACCCTTCACTATCCTTTTCTGATTCACTTGTTTTACACGAATTTACAAATTGATCATGAAACTGGAGTTCTTTCTTCTCTTGTTCGTGATGTTGAAATCGAGTTTGATTCTAAACTGCTTGGAGAAATTCTAGAAATTCCACCTTCAGACACTCCTTTCAACACTGTTAAACTAAATGATGAAAGAATTTTTGAACAAATTCTTCTTCCAGGTGCACCTCACTGCCCTTCTTTCAAAAATACTAATTTTCAAACTCGTGCACGCATTGCTGGACGAATCTTTGCCCACAATGTTCTACCTAAAACTGGTTCTTTTGATTACTATTCCACAGATCTATCTACGGCTCTTTATGTTTTATTTGGAAATATTTCTGTAAATTGGGCCAATGTGTATTTTACAAATTTGTGGAAACAAAAACCATTTCTTTCTTATGGTTGTCTTCTAACTCGTATTTTTAGACATTTCAAAGTTCCCTTAACAAATGAAAAATATATTGAGCAAAAAGAGTTCTTTGATCAAACAATTTTTAAAAGAATGAAAATTAAATATCTGTCTCCTTTAAATGTTGATCAAACTGAACCATCTGATCCTACTGAACCATCAATTTCTGAACCTTCACCTTCTGTGACACCTTCATCTCATGCAAAAAGAAAGAAATTTTCTATAAGTCAAGACAATGATGAAGTTATGCAGAGACTGGAGCTTTGGAGCTGCATCAACACAAATTTCGTGAAGATGTGACTCAGCAACTATCTTCGATTCAGAAAGAGATTACTTCAATCAAGGATTTGCTCAACTCACTTTTCTGATCTTTATTGTCTAAACTTTCATACTTTATGGGTTGTAATATTTTAAACTTGTATCTCTATTTTGCTTATGTTATTTCTGCCCTTACTCTTTTTTATTCTGACAAAGGGGGAGAAAAAGATAAAAGATAGCATTAAATTGAAATTGCAGGAGATCTTGCAAGAGAAATGTGAAATTAAGAGAAAAGTAAGCTTTGAATGAATGTATTTATAAATGCATGAAGTAATGATGAATGGAAATGTAAACCAATCAATATCTGATATATGTGCTTTGAAAGTACTAACTTTTTAATGTTTTGCAGCATATTGATAGGGGGAGTAAAATCTCCATCTATGCATCTAAAATGCTCCATCTTTGATTAAGTTTGTCATCATCAAAAAGGGGGAGATTGTTACGACAATGAAGCCATACATGATACTTCAAGTACAAGGTTTTGATGATGAGCAAGTGAAATCAACTGTATTTCAGCTAAGGCTATGAAGAAATTGAAGAATTCGATGAAGAATCTTTGAAGACTAGTGTGCAAATGTTTAATTCATTAAAAGTCTTAGATTCTTGTAAGAGCCTTACTTAGAGTGCATATTTAGGTTGCATTTTACCTAAAAGTCTTTAGAAAAACTTTTCTAAAAGAACCCCTCACGAAAAACTTTTTATAAAACTCTTTTCTTAAATTTTCGTGTTTATTAGTCGACCAATAGACTTACCAGTCGACTAATCCTTTTGCGCCATATTTTCTAAAAAGTCATTTTTGTCAAATTAGTCGACTAACGGTTTTATCAATCGACTGAACAGAACATGTGTTTTTTGAAAAAAAATTAGCAGCAGTCGACTAATGCTTTTATCAGTCGACCAGACAGAATGTTTGTTTTTCAGAAGATTTTAGCAGCAGTTGACTGAAAGGTTTTTCAGTCTACTGATGATATTATCAGTCGACTAATTTTTCTCTAGTCGACTAAGTTTCAAAAATTCAAATTTTCAAACGACTCGATTAACAGATCAGTCGACCGACGATAACTGTCAGTCTACTAATAACTAACTATTAGTCGACTAACTACTGTTCCAGTCGACTAATTTTGTCGTTTTCCTGAAACTTCAAAAAGGGCGTGTCTTTTCATTTTTCAAACGTTTTGATCATTCAAAATGGACTGTTTTGACACCCTTGCATACTCTCAACGTATGAAATTTTTTAACTATAAATATGAGTGCATTTTACACTCAAAAACAACTTGAATTCAATCAATTTGAATCATTTATTTTTTGCTTTTCACTCATATTCATTCAAGTATTTGTTTTCTCACTCACTTGATATTTTCACTTCAGTTTTTCACTCAAATCCCTTTGAGAGATAGTGAATTCGTGAGTAGAGTATTTCAACAACGTCAAAAGCCAATTGCATCTCATTTGCATTCAAAAGAAAGGCTCATAGGTTGTATTGTAAGTTGTTACTTATTTTCTGTAAAAAAGACTCTTTGGTTTAAAGGAGTTGTTTGCTTTCAATAGGGTTGTTACTGAAAGTGAGACCAGTTTTGGTCTGTGTGATCTTGTAGTTAACAAGGTTGATAGTAGAAATCTCAAGCGGGTTTTGCTTGGGGACTGGATGTAGGTCGGGATAGACCGAACCAGGATAAAATCTTGTGTTCTTTGTGTGTTTGTTTTTCAAATTGCAAAATCCTTTAATATTCCACAGATTATTTTTAAAAGCACTATTCACCCCCCCCCCTCTAGTGCTCGTTGCCTCGATCCTAGTACACTTTCATGGCCGACTTGCAAACTGAAGTAGGGGGAGCTTCAGCCTTCTCCTATCATGTCTAAGGGAGGTTTCTTATATTATGTAATCTTTGTGGATGATTTCACTAGATACACATGGATTTTCTTTCTAAGTAGAAAATCTGATGTGTTTTCCATCTTTAAAGACTTTCATGCAATGATCAAAAATCAATTTCTAAGTAATTTGTCTATTCTAAGATCGGATTCTGGAGGAGAATATATGTCAAACTAATTTAAAACTTATTTGCGACAAAATGAAATTTGTTATCAAAGATCTTGTCCTAACATAACGCAACAAAAGGGTCTTGCGAAAAGAAAACATAGGCACATTATGGAAACAACTAGAACCCTTCTAATTTCTAAAAATATTCCAAAGTCTTTTTGGGCGAAAGCTGCTTTAACTTCAACATACCTTATTAATAGAATTCCTTCGTCATCTTTAAAAAATGTTTCTCCTTTCGAAAAACTTTATAATATGTCTCCGAATTTCAAAAGGCTAAGAATTTTTTGTAGTAAATGTTATGTACTTACCCACAAAAATGATAAGCTTTCCCCGAAGGCTATTGAATGTGTTTTCTTGGGATATGGTGAAAAATAAAAAGGATATCGATGTTTTGATCGATCAAATAATAAACTTTATATCTCAAAAGACGTTACTTTCCTTGAAGAAGAAGATGGTTTTGCAAATCTTGAGCGAAAATAAAATAATGACTATTCTTTCTTATTTGATTTACTACCCCGACAAGATGAACCAAATTCAATTGAAAATATTGAACTTCTCAATGAAGTTGAAAATCAAAATGATCAAGTATTTGGCAACAAAAGAAATGAATCTCATGAAAGTATAGATAAACATATAACAAACAATACTCAAGTTTATACTAGGAGAAGTGAAAATACTCGTCCATGTGCTTTTGATAAATTTTCTCAAAATATTTCTTTGGAAGAATCATCTCAAAGAAGGTCAAATTGTATCTCTAAAGCACCAAATATGTTTGTCTTATGAGTCTTTTTCACCACATTTTAGAACTTGTCTATTAGTCATTCACTCCTTTTATGAATCGTCTCGTTATAATGATGCTAAACAATATGCACATTGGAATGAAGTCATGGAACACGAACTTAATGCATTTAAGAAAGCTCAAACTTGAAAAATTGTGGATCCTCCTCAAGAAAAGAAACCCATAAGATGTAGATGGGTTTTAAGGTTAAAACAAAAAGTGATGGATCTTTAGAAAGATATAAAGCTAAATTGGTAGCTAAAGGCTATGCACAAGAGTATGGGGTAAATTATGATGAGATGTTTGCCCCGATTACTCGAACAACAAGTGTCTGAGCTCTTATTGCAATTGCTTCTATAAAAAAATAGCATATTTATCAACTTGATGTTAAAAATGTTTTTTTAAATGGAGATCTTAGTAAAGAGATTTATATGGATCCTTCTCCTAGTATGAGTTTAAATGAAAAAGTTTTGAAACTAAAGAAAGCTTTGTATAGTCTTAAATAAGCTCTCAAGGCTTGGTACGACAAGTTTGGTAATGTTTTAATTAACTTGAGTTTTGTTTCATATTATACTGACACTGCACTCTTTGTTAAGAAAACATGTGATTCTATTGTAATTATTCTCCTTTATGTTGATGATATGATCATCACAGGAAGTGACAAAGAGGGAGTAAATGTCATTAAATTTATGTTAAAGAAAACTTTTGATATGTTTGACTTGGGTTTTCTGAGATATTTTCTAGGTATTGAGGTGGCCTATTCACAGCGAGGATATATTTTATCCCAAATGAAGCTGACAACAGACATTTGTGCTAAGTCGGGGATTTAAGATAAGAAAGTAGAAACTCCTGAAGTTATAAATCCCAAATTAAGACTTGAAGATGGTGTTTTACTTGATGATCCTACTCCTTATCGACAATTAATTAGATCACTTACTTACTTGTCTACACCCGACCAGATATTGCTCCTGCCGTTCATTCAGTAAGCCAGTTTCAGCATGCCCCTACGACAGTTTATATGGCAGCTGTTATGAGAATTGTGCGATATATCAAGAATATTATCTCAAAAGGGTTTTTCTTGTCATCTTTTTCTTCTTTTGATTTGACTGCTTATACTAATGCAGATTGGGGGGTAATCCTAATGGTCGAATCTCAACTATTGGTTTTTGTATTTTCTTATGGGATTTACTTACTTCTTGGAGGTGCAAGAAGCAGCAAAAAGTATCTTTGTGGTCAATTGAAACTGAATATCGAGCCATGGCGACTACAACCATGGAGATTGTATGGCTCAAAAGTTTTCTTTGTGATATATAGGTCATCATCTCAATTCCCTCAAAAATGTGTTGTGACAACAAAAGTGTGATCTACATTGCAAGCAATCATACCTTTCATGAGCGCACCAAGCATATTGAAACGGATTGTCATTATGTTTGAGATAAACATCTGAGAGGGACAATTTTATTGCCTTATGTCACATCAGAATAACAGTTGGCCGACTTCTTCACCAAAGCGTTTCAAACTCCTCGCTTTTTGTTTCTCCTTAACAAACTTTCAGTTTTCGCCCCGTAAAGTTTAAGGGGTGTTAAAATCTCTCTCTCTCTCTCTCTCTCTATATATATATATATATTTGTTTATACCAAAATACCCAATAGGGGTATTTTGGTTATTTCACCATGTACTTTTATTTTTCGGTTTTTCTCTTATTTTTATTTTTTCCTTTTTTATTTATTATTTTTATGTAAGGGACCATTGGGGGCCCCACATAATGGACCGTTGGGGCTCCCCAACGTTCATTATGGGAGCCCCAATGACCCCCTCCTTTTGTAGCTTTCCTCTTGTATAAAAAGGGGTCGCCCCCTTCTCAAATGTAAGGAGTTTTCTCTTCTTTTCTCACTTGAATAATATTCTTTTGCCTTTTGGCTTTCACCCCATAGTGGGTTTGTGTAATTTGCACATCAAGTGCTTGTGTTATTTGGTTTATTATTGAACCCTTTTGTATTTCTGCATATCTCATTACACCGCTCTCTCTTGTTATATATAAAGGGGATTAAAGCCCTTCTCAATGTATGCATTTCTCAAGGCATTCTCTCAATACAAATCATATATTTTTATGTGTGTACAACACCCATAAGTGGTCGTATTTAGGGATGGCAGTGGACCCGGGGAAAATGAGGCCCCGACCCGCCTCGCCCTGTTTGGACCGGGGATGAAGGACATGAAACATGGATGGAGGCGGGGATGGACTTATGCTTTCCCCCGCCTCGCCCCGTCCCCGATCCTCATTAGTAAAATAACTAAAATACTTTTAGGGATGGCAGCGGACCGAGGAGAAATGGTGCCTCGCCCCATCTCGCCCCGTTTGGACCAGGGATGGAGGACATGAAATGGGGATGGAGGTTAAAATCAAAACCCGTACACGGATGGAGGGCTGAATTTTGAGACGAGGCGGAGGTGGAGACCTTGTCTCCCACCTCCGCCCCGGTCCAGTGCCATCCTTAGTTGTATTTGTGCTTGTCCATAAGTGACATTAGCTCAACTCTTGGTGTTTTGTTACATGGTATTAGAGCCAAGTGCTCTATTGTTGTTTTTGGCGATATCTAAAGCCTCGTGGTGGATCATGAAGATCGGATAGAGCCTCAAAGAGTGTGCATATAGTCGCACTTGAAGATTGAATATTCTTGTGGCTGTTTTTTGAAGATTGTGGAGCTTTGAGAGCTTTGCCATAGCACACATCTAAATAAGTACCTTCTATACCTTTTTGTTTATCTTCTTAGCTTTCTCTCTTCTCTTCAATGGCCGACAAGGAGGTTGTGACGGTGGTCCCAATTAAGTTTAACGAGAACAACTATAATTTGTGGGCCACCGTCATCAAAAGAATTTTGATCGAAAAAGGTTTGTGGGAATATGTTGATGGTTCCACAACGAAACCACAACCTATTCTCACAAAGACTATTAGTGAAAAAGATGGAACTACTAAGGAAGAAGTTCTTAAAGGAGAAGAAAGAGAGAAAGCTTTATTGAGCTATAAGAAAGCTATGCAAGAATGAGAAATTGAACATGCAAATATTCTTTCCCTGTTTATGGGAAGTATGAGTGAAGATACGTGTGAGAACATATTGGAGTTTGAAAGAGCCGATGAAGCTTGGCTCTTTATCAATCAAACATATACTCAAAGTGATGCCGCACATAGATGAGAATTACAAAACAAAATTCATATTTGTAAGAAAAGTGAAAAAAATGTAAGAGAGTATTATGGGTCTCTAAAAAGGTTGTGGAATCAAATGGTCAAGATGAAACCCATTTGGGATACTTCTAATTATGCCCAACAAAGAAAGAAAGAAATTATTAGTGAACAATTTTTTCAATTTATGAGGGGTCTAAGACCTGAATTTAAAGAAGTGACAAGTAACATTCTTCTTAGAAAGCAAGAGAAACTTTCACCTATTGATGAAGTTTTGGCTCAAGTTTGCATGGAAGAGACAAGATTAAAATCTTTAACCGAATCAAAAGAGTTCAAGGATAATGTTCTAGTCGTTGTGAAAATCTCTATAAAAATAGATTGTGTATAAACACAATGCTAGGAACACGAAGTGTGCACAAAGGCACAAAGGAGAACTCTCACAAGTGCACAAAGGCACGGATACAAATGCACAAGAGCATAAAAAATATCAACTTCAATATATTGGGTCCCAAAAAGGGCTTTACAAAAGCATAAATGAACTCAAGGGGGAACACCCCTATTTATACAAAATGGGAGACCATGGAGGGGCTCCCAATATGATCGTTGGGACCCCTCCAATGGTCATAATTAGGACCGTTGGAGGGCCCAACAATTATATTGGGTGGGCCCCTCCATGTGCTAAAAAGCAAAAAAGATCAAAAAAGAAGAAAAATAAAAAGAAATAAAAAATGAAAATTACATACATATTCTTATAAAAAAAATATGTGTAAAATGAGGTGAAATGATGAATATACCCTTATCGGGTACGAATATTTATATATATAATTAGATAGATACATATATATATATATATACGAGATATATATGTATATGTATCTCTTTATATATATACAAATATATATAAAAGATATGATACAATTTAACACCTCTATAAGAAATTTGATGCTAAGAATATTTTTTATATTGTTCTTAATTATCATAAGTTTTGGGTTGCCATACCATATGCAATTAAAGCTACGTTGCGTCTCATGAAAGTGTTGCAATTAGTGGATGCAGATGAGCCTCCTATGGGATTTTTATACAAGGCAATGGATAGAGCAAAGAAGGAAATTGTTTTAAACCTTGACAATGTTGAAAGAAAATATAAACCTATTTGGAACATCATTGAAAGATGATGGGAGTTGCAACTTCATAAGCCTTTGCATGCAACTCCCTATTATTTAAATCCCCAATTTCATTATGTTGACAACTTCAACCCGGATGATGGGACTTGCAACTTCATAAGCCTTTGCATGCAACTGCCTATTATTTAAATCCTCAATCTCATTATGTTGACAACTTCAACCCGAATGGAGAAGTTATGAATGGCTTTAATGATTGTGTTGAAAATTTGGTTTCTGATGCAAATGTTCGGTTGAAAATTACAACACAAATCGATGCATTTAAAAAGGCAAAAGGGTTGTTTGGTAGAGAGGCAGTCATTAGAACAAGAAAATTAAAAGTTTTGGTAAGTTTGCAATTATGTTATTATTTGTTAATATTTTGTTTATGTTTTATTATTTATTTGTTAATTGTGACATTCTTAATGTTTTTATCATTTTTTTATTATTCTATTTGAATGCAGTCTATTGGTGGAGTTTATTTGGGCACGAAAATCCTGAATTGATGAATTTTACAATTTGAATTCTAAGTTTAACGTGTAGCGCATCGGGTTGTGAGAAGAATTGGAGTACTTTCTCATTAGTCTGTGACTGTATTTTATTTTTGAAATACATTTGTATAAGTTTAACTATTTTATAATTGATTATCAATGATTTGATATTATAGGTGCATAAAAAATGGAGTAATAGACTTGAACAAGAGAAGATAAATGCATTGATTTTTGTCACGTACAATATGAAATTAAGAGAGAAATATGAGAATGAGGGTTACCAAAGACCCTATATGTCTAGATCATATAGACTCAGACGATGAGTGGATTGTGAAAAAGGAAGATCCAATGTTGCCTAGCGATCCCAATTGGTTGGAAGATTCATGTTTGGACTCAAACCTCAACATAAACGCCATTGAGCATGTGCCTATTGAAAAAGTCACTTCACCTCATGATTCACAAAGCGGTTCTAGGCAAGAGAGGTCTTCAAGAGATCCAGGTAAAGCTATACTCATTTTACCTTGCTATGAATATAAATATATTTTTTTAATTAGATAAAATAAGTATTTAATACATGATTTTTTATTGAAGAAAAAAGAAAAGCAAAAGAAGTGACCGAGAATGTGGAGGAAGAAAGTGCAGATAATGAAAAGTCAGAGAATGATGATGAAGGAAAACTTGTTTATATGGATTCCTCAGATGATGACATTGAAGACTTAGATATTGATGATAACGAGACACAAGAAGAGCCTAGGCCCTAATTCATATCATAAGGCCATGGAACTTATATGTTTTTGGGGGTCTTTCATTTGCACTTATGAATGTTAACACTCTTATTTTGAAGAGTTTTAGACAAATATATTAATATTTGGTTGTTAATGCCAATATTGTTTTCTAATGATGACATGATGTTATTAATGCCAATATGCATTTGGTTGTTAATGTTAATTTTTTATTGAATGAATGCTCACATTCTATTTCTTAGATACTTAAGTAGATCAGGTTGTTGCATTAATGTTACTTTTACAAGTTAATCTCATATTTTTTCAGTATTTATTTGAGATTTTTTATTTTTTATTTTGGTTGTTGCTTCATCAATAAAGCATTTTTTATTTATTTGTAATTTTAGATTTTTTTATAGTTTTTTAAGTTTTCAAAAAAAAAATGAGGCTTACGCTTTACGCCTCAAAGCTTATGCCTCGCCTCAGTTTTTGGTGGAGTGCTTCGCCTCAACGCTTTTCACAACATTGATTGGGATATTTGGCTTGATCTAGTTAATGGTTCTCAAGTATTGAAGATCCTTTAGATAGCAAATGATTGACAGAAATATTGAAGATTTTGAACACCCTTCAATGGAAGGAACTAATGAAGAAAACTTGGTGAAGACTATGAAGACTTTTAAAGACATAGGTTCTTTTGTATTTGCAAACTTTTGGTTACATCACGGTAAGTTTTAGGGGAGTGTTCAGTTATATGTATGATTTCACACATAGTTTTATATATATATATATAACTATAATTAATAATGTAATTTAGGTTGCCCTGCCAGGGGCATTTTGGTCTTTCTGTATAAGGGTAATTTTGTCATTTAGAAAATAGGTTTTTCTTTATTTTTCTTCTTTTCTATTTTTGTATTTTATCTCTTTGTATAAGAGCATTACTGTAATATGCCTCCATATAGTCATTGGGAGCCTCCCTACGTCTATTTTGGAGGCTCCCTCTTGGCCGCTTCTTGATATAAATAAGGGCTCAAAGCCCCTTGTAATGTTAAGCTTCATAGAAGCTTCTTGATGAATAAATTCATTATTTTTAAAGTGTTCTCTCTTTTGATATTGTATGCACTCTTGTGTTTGTGTAAGCCTTAGTGCTTTTTGGATTGTCTCATAGTGGATTTGTGTATGTGTGCCGTTACTGGTTTTTATGCCTTGAACCATTTGTGGGTGTGTTTTTGCCTTCGCAGTTGAATAATATAAACTGAGAAGTCTTACCTCAGTATCATCACTACAATGTGAAAATGGTGGCATTGATTGAACATTTTTCTGCTCTAAGTTACAGGTTAAATAAGATGGGTAGACCACTCAGAGATACACAATCCTAACTGAACAATCTCAGTTCAAATCCTATTGAGGCCAACCTAGCTTTTCTATTAGGGGACAAAAAAATCAAACTTACAGTCCTAAATCAGTTATGCTCATCTTACTACAAAAATTTTACTGGTTTTCCTGCATCAGTTCCATTCAATTAATAAAGAATCAATACCAAATTATATTATAAGGCTGGTCTATTTTGCATATAACATGATATTAGCATCTAAGAAACATTAACGAAAAAGCAGTAACTTTTGACATAAAGAACAAAGTAGCCATTACCAACAGAGGGCATAGTAATAACATGCATTACCTGGCCAAAATGCCACAGCATATCTGTCAGAGCATTATAAAAGGCTGACGCAGTCAAAGAGTCCATACGCTTGACTTCATCAAAAAGAGTTTGTGCTTGAACCCATATTTCATCCCTAAGTCCCATCAGAAGCCCATGTGCTACACCATAAACATGATTATCGAACCAGCGGAGTTCTTCCAGCAACATTGAAGCATCTTCAAATGAATTGCAACGGCTGCAACAGAAAAATGAGGGAATGTATACAGCAACATAAAATGAAAGCATCTCTAAACAAGAACTTGGACAAACTTGAAATAAACAGAATTCGCAATATCCTTGGAAATGGTAGCCATAGATGGCAAAGAAACTTAAGAATCTT
This sequence comes from Nuphar pumila, assembly GCF_984573655.1. Taxonomy (NCBI): domain Eukaryota; kingdom Viridiplantae; phylum Streptophyta; class Magnoliopsida; order Nymphaeales; family Nymphaeaceae; genus Nuphar; species Nuphar pumila. The sequence continues at coordinate 145,875,094 of NC_143251.1, forward strand.
GGAAGTTGCTAGAACAGAGCAAGCGAAGATTTTAACTGGGTTAAAGGCTTTAGGCAGATTTCTTGTTCATATGTTCTGGGACGAGGCTGATGACAATGATCATGTGAAATAGTAACAGTAGCATCATAATACCAAAGCAGAGCAATAACAGCAGTTATAAATTATAATCCCCTTGATTTCTTTGAATTCAGGACAGGAAAAAAACAAATGGCAGAAAAAAAAGATAGATTAAAAAAAGATAGATTCGCTACCACAATTTCTTTCTTTAGTCAACACGTCCTTTTAGCTACTGATAGCACTTTAAATAAACTCATATAACTCGACAGAGGAGTCATCTCAAAGTCACCCACCGCAAACATGAGTAAACTCCTCTTCGGAATTAGATACTAACAGTTTATCTTCTAATCAGATACCTGACAAGACCTTAGCCTAGACAGGTATATATATGAGATGCATGCGTGTGTGAGCGTGCATGCACATGCGTGTAATTGATTACGTGTACATGTGGTCCTTTTCATGGTCTATGCACACAAGGTCGATGCTGTCTTACATGGGTGACTGTAGAAATCAAACACTTTGAATTCTACACAATACATTGCAGTGGTAAAAAACATCCATTAAAATAAATGATTTTATGATGAATGCCATTACTCACTCCATTAATAATGGGCCAAGCTTTTATTTAGCACACTAAACTCCAATTATTAATAGATTCAGTCATTAACCTCTTAAACATGTTAGAAACATATTAATCGCATCCAATACTGCTTTTTTATAATTAGCAAAAATGTACCTACGAATAATACTATCTGTATTTCTGTTAACAGATAAACACACTCCCAGCACAGCTATTCAATTCACAAACGAAGTAAAACCTCCTATCGCTGAATATTCACATAAGGAAGAAGGTTATACAAAAAAAACAAAAAAGTAACCTGCAGGCATTCAAGATGGCAGAGAAGGTGACCACGTTTGGCTTTATTTCCAACTCATGCATCTTATGAAACACTCCTAATATGCACATAATCTCTCTTGATTTTCTTTTCGTATCATCAAGCAGCATCCTTCCTTTCTCGATGGCCAAGTGCTCAAGAACATTCATCACATGACTAAGCTCACCGCCTTTCAGAGTAATAGCTTGCGAGGAGGATTCATTGACATTGCCTTTCAAGCATTGCTCACCCCCTTCTTCAATAGCATCATAACATTGAGCCTGCAGGCATCCGATATATGAGCATCACGTAGCAGAAAGGATCAACCAATAACAGTATGTCAAAATACTTCCGAATTTTCAAAATGCTTACTGCAGATGAACGGCCAAATGCATCGATTATAGAATTGTAGGTGACAACGTTTGGCTGAATGCCTTCTCTTGTCATCTCGTCAAGCAGCCCCACAGACAATTCTATCAACCCATTCTTGCATAAAGTATCAATCAATGCACTATAAAGAACAACATCTGCCTTCAATCCTACCTGCTTGAACTCTCTAAAAACCTCCATGGCCTCCTTATGTAGCCCTCCTTTGCAGTAAACATCGATCAACGTAGAGTAAGTCAAGACATTCGGCTTAATTGAATGAGCCTTCATGTCTTTAAAAAAATGCTTGACCATATCATACTTGCCCTGCTTCCCATATCCAGCCAAGAGTGCATTGTAAGTGACAACATCCTTCCCAATCCCACAACTCTCCATCTCGCGGCAGACTCTAATGGCATCATCAAACCTTCCCATCTTCACATATATTGAAAGGAGCGTATTATACGACACCCTATCCAAACAAATTCCGGCAAGCTTCATCGTGTCAAACATGTTAAGCGCCTCCTCCAACCTCCCAACCTTTGCGTACCCATCGATCACAGTACTGTAGCTTACCACATTGGGCCACATCCTCTTCCTAGACATCTCCGCCATTATCCCATCCGCGAAATCCATCTGCCCACCCTTACAGACAGCATCTAACAGTGTATTATATGTGAATATATCCCCTTCAATCCCCCTAGACCCCATCTCTCTGAACATCTCCATTGCCGGCTCCCATAAACCGCTTCTACTACACACTGCAAGCAGCGAATTGAATGTAATTCGATCCGGCTGCACGCCATCAACCAACATCTCATCAAAAATAGCAACTGCCCTCTTGAATTCCATTCCCCCCTTCCCGCACGCATCTATAATCGCGTTATACGTTACCAAATTCGGCCTTAACCCCTCCGATTTCATTAATTCGAACACCCCAATCGCTTGTTCTGATAACCCACTTCGCCCGTAGGCGCTGATGAGCGCAGAGAAGACATAGACAGAGTTGCCATACCCCTCGGCGCGAGCTGTATCAAACACGCGCCTCGCCAAGTCGACTCTATGCATCCGACCGAGACTACTTATCGTAACGCTCGACAATTTGTGCCGCTCGTGCACTCTGGACTCGTGGGCAATCACCCAATAGAAGCAACGGAGGGCCTTCGAGCACTCCCCCCTGTTCCCGAGCTCCCGGATGATGAACGTGTAGTCTTCCGGCACCACAAGCTTGAAATCCCAGAGCCCCAACACGTCCTCTACGCTATCCTGGCCGCAAATCTGCTCCAAGACCGGCTCCGCGAACGAGCTCCGCCGGATGGGACCGGTCTTGGGGCGGTTCGCGTGGAATTTGGAGACGAAACGGGTGGATTTCCGACCACAGAAGTCGGAATCCAGCTGGGTTTTGGAGGAGAGGGACTGGAATTGCGGGGAGAGGGAGTGGGTACCTGCTTTCGGGGCTGCCGGCGCGGCGGCTGCGGAGGCGGAGGGGGCTCTGGGGGCGAGCTTCTGGGCGGACTTCCATTGATGGTGGCTCTGCTGGTTCTGTTGGTGGCCGTGGAAGTTGCTCTGGTGGTGGTGGTGGTTGTTCTGAAGGTGGTGGTTCTGGTAGACGTGGGAGACCTTTGCTGGGTTCATGGAATACTGTGGGGCTGAAGGCCCATTAATGGAGGACGCCATGGAGAGAGAGAGAGAGAGAGAGAGAGAGAGAGAGAGAGAGAGAGAGAGAGAGAGAGAGAGAGACCTCTAAGGACTCTCTCCTGAGTAGGCCTTCACCTGCAAATCTTTGGGGTTGGCTGGCCGGAGGACATGGGGATCGATTACAGGGGAGGACTTAGGTAGAGTGCCCCTAACTCCGGAGGGTACCTTTTAAGAAGGTCTGGTGGTGACTCAATAAGATTGAGTGATTGACCCTTCGTCATCCGCCATTCGATTTCCTTATCCAATGAGCTGCAGATGAGGAGAGCTTCACAAGCTGTTACTAATCAAAAGGGTTTTTGGCAAAATGGTCCCCGTCCTATTGACCATTTACAAATCAGTCCCTGCCTTATCAGATTTTGCAAATTGAAACTTTAACTGTGGTCAGACTTTTACCAGGGTTAAAAATATGATAACTTTAACTGTGGTTAGACCGACCCTCTTGTGGTTATACATTCACACCATTGGGATTCGAACTTGCAATGTTCCAACACAAGGTGAGGGGAGCCTACTGCTCTTGGTAAGTCCCCTGTGGCTCTTGGTGATGTGGTTGACTGTTTCCGTCAGTGGAAAAGACTGTTAACCTGAGGGACTAATTCGCAAGGGTTAACGAAAAGAACGGACCAATTTGCAAAAAACTGATAAGGGATAGACGATTAGCAAATGGCCGATAAGGCAGGGATCATTTTGCAAAAAAAAACTAACCAAAATGACCAAACCACCGTCTCTTTTTCATGTAATTTATTTTGGAGAAATTTTAAAAAATGCACCTAAAGTTTGGTCATTAATAAAAAAACTGCTTAAGTTTTTTAAAATTAAAAAAAAAACTAAACTAAACTTTTATACCATTAATCAAAAACTAACTTTCATCCATTTAACCTAGGTTATCACTAACCCAAAATGAGTTGGGAGAGTTAATTTATTAGTTAACCATTCTAAGACTCCTTTCATCTTTTTTAAGTATATTTTTTTTAATATATGATGCTGATGGTAAAATAATAATTTTACATCACATCTAACAGCAAACTTGATGGTAGTGAACTCTTAACCACCATAACTTTTAAGTGCATTTTTTCAAAAATTTCAAAATTTAAGTACATTTTTTATTAATGTCTAAACTTTAGGTGTCTTTATGAAAACTTTTTCTTATTTTGTTATAATAATTAAAAAAGAGTTCTTAGCTTGGGTATTTCTTCAATAAAAACAAGCCTTTAGACTTTTAGAGCCACATGGAATAGACTAAAATTTTTCTACTCAACATATCGTCCATGTTTTGTTAATACCAAAAGTACCTGAGATTTTGTACATTATATGCAATGCAAATGTGACTATCTATCGAGTAAGCCCGCAGAGTTTTACGCTGTCAGGATAGGATAGTGATTGTAAGTACGATGGACAAAGCCAACACGACTAAATCTCTAGTCCTAAGAGTAGTTTTTCCATGTAAATATAAAAAAAAACATGACTCTCAAGTATTGGCATTGTCACGTTAAGACCATACAGTCTTGGGAGTAGCTACTAACGCCTTGCATTCTTAAATTCTTACAAGTTATGAGTTCAGAGTAGGTGCCTACCATAAGAGAATCGAGGGTTTTGAGTTTTTTATTTTGCAATTTTGACCTTTCAGATGCATTCAGCATGGTCAATTTGCTAGAAAATGATGCTTCGATCATTTTTTTTCAATGAGAAAACATGACTTTTTTAGTTTGAATATTTATGAAAAGTGTACACTGTCAATTTTCAAATCTTATAAAAACCTACTCATGTGTATGGGAATCGGAAAACCCTAGAGTCTCTTTCAATAAAACAAGTATGTAAAACACATATGTGTGGTCAGACCCGAGAAAAACATGAAAAAGGCACTTCAAAAGCCTGGTAAACTGATGGTAGGCATGGATCGGAATAAGCAGCTACCTCCTACTCAATAAGGTTATGTGAACCTGGGTTTCAGAGGCTTATATAAACTCGGTGCCTTTTGATTAGGGGTGGCAATAGTGTCGGGTTGGCAGGTCGACCCGACGGTTTGGCGGGTCAGCATACCTCAACCCGAACCCGACTCGTTTATTAAACGGGTTGGCTGTGGCAAACATGAACCCTGCCCATTTAATAAACGGGTAACCCGACACGACCCGCCAACCCATTTAATAAATGGGTTGGGTCGGGTAAACGGGTTCTCAGGTTCGCGGATCGGGTTGGTGGGTTGATGGATCAGGTTGGCGGGTTGACCCACCCGCCTAACCCGTTTATTAAACAGGTCAGGCGGGTTGGCATACCCCTAACACGAACCCGACTCGTTTAATAAACAGGTTAGACAGGTCGACCCGTTTATTATACGGGTTCATTTTTTCCAAACCCGAACCCGCTTAAGAGGCGGGTTGGCGGGTCCTGTCAGGTTTTGCCACTCTTACTTTTGATTGCTATCTTCTTCCCACATTTTTTTATTCTCTTTTTCTAGTTTATCCTAATATGTGTTAATCTTTAGTCCATCGTCATCTTTATTTCATGACAAATTGATTCGTCTTAGAAAAGAGAGGTCGGACTTTAAAGAGGAGAGAAATTTGATCAATGATTTTTAAAGGTTTATATTTGAGATGTTACTGTAAATTAATGTTAAAACTCAAATAGGCTTTCCTTTTATTTAACCATAACAAATTTTTTTGACGTATTTTTTAGAAAATTTTCAATATAAGTGCATCTTTTATTTATATTGGAAACTTTTAGGAGTAAATTTGAAAATTGCTCCAATTTTTCTTTTTTGGGGTAATTGTTACCAAAAATAGAACATCGTTTGCTTCCTCCCTTTTTCACATACGACCATTTCTGTTTAACAATCACACACATGACCATTTACCATGAAACGTTTTTCGTGCACACAAAACATGTGGAATTGGTCGATTCAAATGCAAGTCGTTCACATGGGTAGACCTTGACAACTGTCGATCCGGGTCATCTAGTGGGCTCGCCTTCTTACGAGGCAAAACTCTGGGTTGAGGGCGCGACCATCCAGCCCACACAACTGCTGATTGTTATTCAGATCATTCAAACTTCTATTAGTGGACACAAGCTGTGTAGGGATGACAGTAGATCAGGGAAAAGGGGGATAGTGATCAAGCAAAAAATAGTGATCAAGCAGAAGAACATGAGATGGCCTTGATACGTTACTCGCAACAATCGGATTTTCATCGGGATATAATCAAAGGGTCGATTCGGGCTCAAAGACGTAAAACAGTGAAGTGAGAAATGTTTCAAACAGATGTGCATTCCCCCCTTTTTTTGGACAGAATAGACAAAACACCTTTGTTTTCTTTTCCCCCCTATGCCTCGCCCCATTTGGATCAGAGATGGAGGACATAAAACGGGGATGGAATCAAAACTCGTGTGGGGATGGAGACGAGGATGGAATTATGCTTTCTCTCACCCCGCCCCCCTGCCTCGTTCTTATTAAAATAACTAAAATACTTTTAGGAATGACAGTGTACCAGAGAGAAACGTGACTCTGTCTCACCTCCTCTTGTTTGGACCGGGGATAGAGGACATGAAACAAGGATGGAGGTTAAAATCAAAACCCGTGCAGAGATGAATGCGAGGATGGAGGGAAGAATTTTGAGATGGGGGAGGGGGGGGGGTGGAGACCTTGTCCCCCCGCCTCCGCCCCGGTCCACTGTCATCCCTAGAGCTGTGGGCTCTATTTGTAAGTTTTATTTTATTTTTTTTGAAAAATAATAAGCAAGAAAATATAAAAAAGAATTAAAGTATTATTAAAATTATTAAATAATGGCCATGCATGTTAGTATTAGCGTAAGCATGCCCAAGTGTTCACTCATGTCACCAGGGACACACACCAAAAATAGTGTCCCTGTGACATCTATTAGTTGTCACCAGTGAAAGATCCATGCAGGAAATCGGCTGTGGTTATTAAGTACATTACTGCACATGCATTTGTTTGCGAGAGCTTATCAGGTCAAGGGCACTCAGGTATGTGATCCCTTGGATGCCGCTCATCCGTGAGATTGACGGCATCATCAAAACCAATGTCTTTGCATTGTTTTCAGCCGTTCATTCTCTTTGCTTCAGATGATGTCCATAAAAAACATGAACCACACCTACCCGGTTAGCCTAAGTGTCAGTGGGCTTGAGAAGAAGGTGCCTGCTGCGATCGGGTTGTACATGATTGCACAAAAATGTGTGCATTAAGCACCTGATCGCCAAGATGAACGGTGATTAGGTGCTTAATGCACAAATATTTGTTCAATTATATTGCACCTGATCTTTTCACTACCGCTTCATCCTAGGTTCGACTCCAATATGGTGGGTGGGTGCGTTTAATTGGTGGGCTCTGTAAGGGCATGGGGGGGGGGGGGGGGGGGGGCACCCCTAACCAGATCCATTCTCTTTGTTTGCATGGATTGAGCCTCCTAATGTTTGATCTAACTGGATAGATGTGTTAGGGATGTAAACAGGTCAGATTTGGGCATTACCGAGTCCGACTTAATCGAGTTTGGTTTCAGATGGAATTAGATAAAACCAAACCCGGATCTGATTAGCTTAAAACAAGACATTTAATCGGGTCGGGTTTTAATGGGTTCTGGGTTTTGTTGGATTCGGGTTCAGGTTTGAATGAGAAACTCTTTACCAAACCCAAATTTGATTAATAATTAATCGGTTCTGAAGTTTCCTACCAAACCTTAGTAAACGGGTTCAGTTCGGTCAGATACCAGAGCCAAACTAGTTCTGTTTACATCCCAATTTAGCGTGATGTATTTTACTATGATAGTGAGTTTATATCGAATGTGCCATTAGATTCAATTTTCAAAGTGGTGAAAAATCAATGGTTCACACAAAAAAAGGGTATGCTATAAAAATGGCACAAAACATCATCTTGGATATGCTATAAAAATGGCACAAAACATCATCTTGGAGTCCAATTTAGCACATGAAAATAGTAAATAGATCATGATCCAAAAGTTAGTTTTTGCTTTTGAAGATTAAACATACCAAAATCAATTATACCACCATAAGTTATGGTGGCTCAATACCACAATAGAGGCACCTAAGTTCCAATGCAAGTAGTAAACAGGTCGGGTTTAGGCATTACCAAGTCTGACTTAATCGGGTTTAGTTTTGGATTTGGGTTCAGATGAAATTAGATAAAACCAAACCCCAAACCGACTAGCTTAAAACCTGACATTTACACTTAATTGGGTCGGGTTTTAATTGGGTTCCAAGTTTTGTTGGATTCGAGTTTGGGTTTCAATGCAAAGCTCAATACCAAACCCAAATCCAATTATTAATTAGTTCTGACGTTTCCTACCAAACCCGAGTAAAGGGTTTCAGTTCAATCGGGCACCGGAACCAAACCCATTCTGTTTACATCCCCAAATGAAAGTGTGCACTATAACATAAAAGCCCACGCACACATGCACAATAGTACTGTACATCAAGATAATTTGATTTAGTTCAATTGAGAGGTAATTCTGCTTTGGGTATTACATTAGCTCTCCATGGCTTCTTTATTTAGTTTTGATCCTCATGTTTTTTGAATTACCTAGGGACATCATTAGCTTTAATTTGGTAGCTTTAGTTACCTTACAAAATTAAATATCACCTTTTTGGACATTCAGGAGGATAACCCATCAGAGATCTGAACATGAGACCTCTTGGTCACAACAATGCTGCCCAACCATCCAGCTATCATGTTAGGCCACTATAGGGGCGGCTCAAGAGAAGTTGAGGCCCTATTTTTTTTATTGTACATAAAATTTCTATTATTTATTAGAAAGGTTGAATCTTTTTTCCCTTAAATTCTTAATATCCTCCATATTTACTAATTCTGTTTTATAAGGAAGGGAGTTCTAATATCTTTTTTGTAAAGGGAGTTGTGCATAAAAATTCTTGGCCTTAGACTCCAAAACAAGATGGAGTGACAAAATTAAGAATAAATAAATTTGGAACTACTTGAGCATTCTTGTGTGTTCCCAACATTTTTGGAACGAACAAACTCATGTGGTGACGTTACTCTAAAAAAAACACTATAATATTATTGGTTAATTATTTTTCCTGCAGTGTTTTTGTAATATCATGTATTTTCACACTTAGTTAAATTTAATTTTTTGTCGAAAATTTGGCTAAGTCTAAGAAAAAAAATCGTTTGAGCATCGATTTTAGACCGATACTTTTTAGTCTGGGCTTGGCCCAGGTCTCATCGACAAGGTTGAGGCGAGCCAATCGAAGCATGAGAAAGAGTTTAAATTTTGACTTTTAAATTTGAGTGAAATTCGAGTAATTTTTAAGCAAAATTTGGAATTTGATATTCATATAATATGTCATTCAATGCATTTAGAAATTTTAAGTGCAATGATATTTTACTTTTCTGAATTCGAGTTTCGGTTGGCCTGAAAATCATATTTTTCAAAAATTGAGTAGTTTATATGTTTGGATCCGGACTTGGATCAGACCATATCTGATGGATTTGATCCAAATTAATATGTATTTGGACTCTATCCAAGACCCATATTAATCTGGATTTGATCTAGCTCAAGACTCATTTAAATTTTTTAAATGAATTTGGATCTTGGATCTGAATCTATATCCAAATCTATGCTCAACGATTTATCCAACTTTAAATTCATCAAAAACCTTTAAATTAGAGTTTATTATTGTTAAAAAGCCTTTTAAGTTAATTCGGTAAATTTTGAAAGCTTCTAGAAATTTATTTATTATTTAATATTAATCAATTAATTAATGTAATTCTGAAAAATTAATTTGAGGGTTGTTTAGGACTCTTAATAGAGCCCTTAAACACACATAGAAACATCTATGAGGGTTGGAGAAGCATGGAGTTTCAAATAAAATAAAACTTTGAAAAAGTCAAACTTGAGAGTTCCAAACTTTTTAAAAAACTCTAAGAGAGAAGAGAGTTTCAGCTGGGGCTGCACTCTCTTCTCTAGCCCACCTAAAGCCCTATAAATAGATCAATAAAGAGAGAGAAAAGAGAAAGAGAAGAAAAAAAAGGAAGATGAGAGAGAAGAAGAGGAAAAGAAAGAAAGGAGGAGGAAGAAAAGAAGAAGAAGCCATTTTATTCAATCCATCCACATTTTTCACCATCTACCATTGTTTTGTGGTGATCTACGCCTATGGTATGGGTTTCCTCTCTTGAATCAAGTGAGAAATTGATTATAGGTTGGATTTTCATGCAATATTTTAATGAAAATCCATGAAAATAGAGTAAATAATGGTGTTTACTCAAGAATACATGGAGGATGATCCATGGATCTTCCCCCATGGATATATTTTAGATTCTTTTTATCTTTTCAAAGAAATACATTTCTATACATGGTATCTTTTTGCTAAAACAGAATTTTATTTCATGTTAAAGATGACTCTCAAACACTTGTTTCGTAGTAGATTTTATTCATATGATTTTCCCAAATAAGTTGTTGGATGCATGTAGGCATGTGAAAGAAATTATGCTTATGCATGCATATCATGTTAAGGGATCTGAATATGTATACTTAAATAAAAATAGGTATGAGTATGTTTGGAGCATACTTGTTTTGATCATGCATGAGAATGTATACCTCACATGTTGCATGATAACGTGCCTATGAAAGCACATTCGATGTATGAAATTTGTCATGCCTAAATCTGAGATTGTTCGTACCTACATACATTAGAGTAAATATGCATACACATGCGTACTTTTGTTAAATTTATATATGAAAGCATTGTGCATGGACATATTCATACAATTGTTTACTTTGAATTAAAAAAAAATTGTATATGTATACATTGCTTCATGTAAAGAGGAATAAATCTGCATATGTGAAGTGTGAGGTTGCATATGCATGCTGTCTTAAGTGATAAAAACTGAATATGTTTATTCGGGACTGTTTGAGGGGTAATTTGACCTATTTGAAGGGTTTTAAAACTATATTTTTGTGTAAGCATTCGTTGTTTTTGGCTGGGCAGGATTTATATATAAAAAAAAAGTTTGTAAACAAAAAGTCTTTTTTCCTATGTTAGTCAATAACAATCCAGATGAGATTTTTATGTCCCCAATTATCCAGTGAGGGTCATGTGGAATAAACCTATTTTGAAGGTGAAGATCACTTTGCATTGTGAGTTGAGTCCAAGCTTATGAACGATGGTCATTACCTTGTTTGTTGTTGCCTGGGTGAGGCTTTCAGGAACACACCCTAAACTAATAACCTTATGTGGGTCCCAAATTATCATGAAAAGTGGACCCACAATAGAACTCAGTATGTCAAGTTTTGTGGTTCATGGTTAACCCAGACCAAGTAAAAGCAAGGAGTAGATTAGGTCCAGAATGTCTCAAATGGTTTGGACCAAAGACATCACACAGTGAGGCTGATCAGCACCACGTACCACTTGCAACCTTAATTAGAATTGGTGTTGGCCCCACGTGGGGCAGTTGGTGTGGATCATGACAAACACAAATCTGGATCTGATCTATGTGTACAAATCATAGTTGGTGCAATAAGAATGAATTGGCCAAGATGACCAAACTGAATTTGGATCTTGACCTACCCAAACGCCCTTTCATTATGATCTCATAGTAAATGGTCTGTAAAGATGGAGGTCAAAATGAAATGCAAAATTCTTTTTTTTTTCTTTTTCTTTTCCAAATTTTTTTGTACATTTGTCCTTCATTTATTCAGAGTCTCCTCCCTCATGTGTGCTGTAAAGATAGCTTCCAAGAGTTTTTTTTGTTTGTTGTCAAGGTCTATTGGATACCACTATCTTTATTTAGTTCATATATGCATTCACATGTATGTATGAAACTATATTTTATGCGTGGGACTTGTCCTCATGAACTGGTATAGGTACGCTTTTACTACCTAGACTTTTTCAGTATAAGTGCCCTTAAATGTTAAAATTGAATGAATACACAAGTTGAATGCCAAAGCATGGATAGTTACTGATTATATGCAATTTTAAGTAATGGCCATCTTTGCATAATTTAGCTACTGGGGGCTTTTTAAAATGCTATTGTCTCTTTTGAATTTGTAAAACGAATGCTTGGGGTGTTGAACTGTTCTACCTAGCTGATTGGGTTCAGCTGGGTTGGGTTTGAACCCTAGCTGACGGGGTCGGCTTGGCTCGATTGGCCTACCTTAAAAGGAAATTTTAACACCCTTGTGTGATTAAATATGGATTTCAAGGTTCATAATGTATGTAAGTTTTCTGATTTTTCTAAGTGGATATTTTGATCCTAATACATGCTAATGAATGAAATTTTTCACATACGTTGACTTGATGTGACATGTTAAAGCAATATGTTATTACAAAGATATTTTAAGTGTATGTGCATGCATGAAATTGATGTATGCTTCACATGTATGTAAATGCATGAATGTTCATATTTTCAAATTTGAGATGATTCATGAATGAAAGAATGCATGTGGAATAGTTGCATAAATGCATGTACACGAATAGTGTGGACACATGCATATGAATGTTATAGTTCATACATATTGTTAAATCGACTTTTATGAATATGCATTGAAAAGCATGTTGACATCATAGCATATTTAGCATGTTCCTAATGATTTTTGCATATTAATGCATGGGTGATCAAAGTGGATCATCATGGGCTGTGGGATGCCTTGAGTCAGTGTGCTCCTTGTTTTACTTGTTTATGCATTGCAAAGATCATATTTGATATTGTGGTCTTAATTGCATTGTTCTATTGTTTTCACGGGTGGTAGACCGTAAAGAGTTGCGCATTTTGACTTGTGAGCTTATATTTGCATATTAATTTGTAAATTTATGAAATTAATTTTAATAACAAGATAAGAAAAAGAACAGTGTAATTAACGATCCCTTGATGTTCCTTTTATAAAAAGGTAATATTAGGCTTAGCGGTTTGGGACCGTGAGGATACAAAAACTTTGTGTGCGTTGTTGTTGCCTCTGAACCCGATATTGAGGTTCTTCTCTTAGCCACGATTTTAGAAAGAATTTGCCACTCTGCCTGGGGGTGGTGTGTAGACACAGCTGTTGTTTTGGTATTTCAAGGAAAGTGGCACTTGTAGATGGGTGATCTCTGGTGTCTTCGACATTAGATAGGTTGTCTAATGTTTCGAAGGCTATTTCGATCGAAGTCTAAGTTTGAAACCCAATAATAAAATACAAATTGTGTGCTAAGCCACCTTGGGAACCTAACTTGACCTCAGAGATTTTACCTATTTGGCGTATCCGCGGGCAACGGTAATTAAAAAAAGAAACTTAAATTGTGTGCATTTAAGAGGGACATGCATATAGATAAGAAAACTTGACTAAAGATAATAATGTGTTCATACATGTGCATTGAAATCATGCATATTCCTTTTATGCATTAGATCATGCATATTTACTTATTTTCTTAATTGTGATATATTGATGAATGCATAATGTTTCTTTCCTAGTGCATGTTAAATGTTAATATTGCTTAACTTGTGATCCCTGATGATTATTAAATTGTCTCTCATGCTTAAAAAATATGTTTCTTATTGCATAAATGATTAATTGAATTATGAATTTGTCATAAATGCATCCCTCTAAATTATTGCATGAATCTTATCTATATTCTTTATGCTTATTTGTTTCATTAGAGGGATTCATACAGATAATTTCTTGAATTATGACACCCTACTTTTGGTATTTTTCGCAGTCTCAGATGACCAGTGAGGTGACTTGCTCATAAGAGAAGCTATAAGGAAACCACACGACTACTTGGCAGACTTCTATGGACAGCGTGACTCTTTCTTCTTCTTTTTTCATGCATTCTGATATTCTTATTTAATTTTCTCATGACTATTATTTTTTAATTGATAAAATTCATTCAGTTTGGGTTTGGATAAAAAGATAGGGTGTAAGATCCCTTGTGGTGTGTTGAGTTATCCAGTTGTGAGTAGAACTGTAAAGACCCCGGGTCTCTAAGAAGATTTTCGCAGTGGTTTAAAAAAAAAATCTGCACTTTTTCTTAGGTATAAATTGGGGTCGTAACAGTTTTGGCTTGAACAACTATACCAAAGACTGGCTATCCATCAAATTATTCCTCAATGCAATTGTTTGGTAGCACTTTTTTCATTTTAACACCTAAGCATAAGCTTGAGATATCCTAAGAGACAAAAAGGATGCAATTATTATGATTCAAGATTACTATTTTTAAATATGTATCTTTTAAAGAAGATCCTCCACACTTTCCATATGGTTCAATGGAGATGTCTAACGAAATGGATAGTTTGTTTCTTGTTCATTTAAAGAAAACAGTTCTAAGTCTAATCATGAACTTAACTCTAAGAGACCTATACTTGATGTTCACCTAGAACTGTAGTAATATTTTTCTATAGTAAAGAAAATAACAAGATGGATGACTCCTAGAATTAGTCTCAATTCCTCTCGTACCAATAGTTGGCAAACATTCCAAAAGATATTAGTTTCTCGAGAAAATTATCCTACAAAGAACCCTATATTCATATCAAATAGACATAACTACCACCCTTGATATCAAAGGACACTATATTTCAATAGTTTATACCAAGGTTAGCAAAAGGAAAGTATGAAGCGGAAGCAAAAAAATGAAAGTCATTTAGATCCATTTGAAGAGGGAAGCAAGAAGTGAGCTTTTATTTTTGGTCTGATATGCAAGCTAGGGCACATAAAGTAAAAAAAGAGCAAAAGTTTGACATGCTATATGAAACTATTACCTTTCAAGAATTTTATTATTTCTTTATTATATGATTATAAAATAAGTCACTTATATTAATTATAACAACAATTAATATAAACATTTTGAATGAAATAAATAAGTATTTTTCAGGTTATTTTTGTTAGGATATAAAGCTTTTAGTATAAACATTCTAAAATTTGGAGGCCCCTCCAAAATAAAAGGCCCTCGGCGGTGGCCTCAAACAATTTAAAGCTTGTGATCAATGGTCCTAAGGTTTAAGAAGCTAAAACACGGCTCGTGTTTAGTCCTATAAAAATGATATTCGGGTCTCTTTTAAATGGCTACGAGCCTACGAAGCTTCAACACGTATTGCATTGAAATGTAGGCCCTGTGAGAATTCCCATCTTGGTATTCAATAGTGTCCTCCATAAAAAGATTTTGGGTGTGGAGAATGGGGATTGTGATTCTCCTTTTTGGTTAGGTCACCATTAGGACACTCCAAATGTCATAGTTGTAGGTGTTTAATGCTAAGATCTGAACCGTTAGATATGTTTATTTGATAGAAAATATATTTTTTATTAAGCATCTTTATGCTTACATTTGTATTTTAAAGTGGTATAAAAATCATTGGTTGATATTGTACTAAATTTTGATGATAAAATATTCATATGTTTAAGTCAAATCAATTTCAAACAAAGCTTACTTCTTAATAAATAAGCTATGATAAACACATCTAATGGTTCAGATCTAGCATAAAACACATAAAACTATGATTTTCATAGCAGAAAAGGGGGCAGCACAATCCCCATTCTCGTACGTATGGGTCTAGGATGCAAGTATATAAGAATATTCAGAACACTCACATCCAACACATTTATGGACATAGGTGATCTTTTTAGATTTCACATTGAATTCACTAACCGATTTGTGAGGTCCCATTGAATTTATATGTTCATTGTATGCAAATGAAAACGTGCTTTAGATAGACTTATTTTGCCTTTTGCCCGTACAAAAAAACCATGCATGGATCATCACTAGTTCAATCAAACCTAACCTCACGAGGTCAAACCTGACCCACTTATGAATTGCCGTGTGGGCTTTGAGCCAACATTTGATTCGAGCCCCAAAACTGGTACTGCTTAAGGGCCCTTTCGTTTCATTCTCATGGAAGGGAAGTTTTTTTTTTATTATTATTATCAAGCTGGGGGTTAAGGCCCCCTGCTTTCTAGTAGACAAACCCTACTGGTGGCTCTAAAATTATTCAACTACCCATACCAGTGGGGTTCAAACTTACAACATCCCATCGCATGGTTTCTTGCAAACACTGCTCCTACCAGACAGAGCCAAGGAGGATTTTTGATAGGAAATGGCATTGATTTCTAAAAAGTCTCATGAACTCAGCCTTTTCATGAGAAAGCTTTCATATCGGGAAAGTTCTGAAAGAATTCGCACATGGAAAGTGACAGGTGGTGAAAGATACTCAGGCCACTTGTACCAGCATGACATTTTACCACCACGATGATTTGATGTTTGTTTCACTCATATTAGAGCAGGTGGAGGGAAAAGGGATGCCAATTTAACAATTTCCATGAAAATTACACCAAAATGGCCCTACGAATCATGAACCCGTTTTAGTCGAAATTTATGAAATTGAGGCATCCACCATTCCTTTTGTTAAGGAACAAGTATTGAAAATGTTTTATTCATTTTGTTTGCATGAACAATGGTCGACCAAGTGATTTTAAGACAAAATACGTCTGAAACAAATTTGGAAAACACCATAAAAGGCCAAGATCTAATAACCGGAAAAATGGGGCTGTTCTTTGTAAATGGCAGATTATAAAGCTATGAAACACCAATAACTCAGACTTCGAGTTCAGTTCTTGATGAACGCACCAAAAAGAACCTAAAATTTAAGCTCTGTATGGGAGCTCGCAGGTGAGATCAAAGCTCATTAGAGTTTGGTAAAACTACTATGGTGGTGGTTGCTTGAGAGGGCATTAAGAAGATAATTTATGGAAGATGTCATTTTTTATGCAGCTTCCCTACTGATGACCATCCATCCCAACATTTGTCGAGAGACACCGCACCCACCTCAGCATTCTCATACACCACCCCCAGGATCAGTGACCTAATCACTGGCTCTGTCTGAGATACTTAAGACCACTGTCCTTACAGCATCAAACTCTGTGTGCTTACCCCTTGCCCCCAGGGAATCGTCATGCTTCAGCTTGCGCAAGGGATGGCCCATGGGATTTGAACCTAAACCACCGTTCAAGAGGCCTAGGCCCCATCCCACCATGGCAAACCCCTTTGAGTGGACATTCTCTCATCTGCATTTACAGTTTACTAAAAAACTGGAATTGGCAACTACCACATCTAGGGAGTCACCATGCTTCAGCTTGCGCAAGCAGTGATGCCCATGGAATTTGAACCTAGACAGCCAGCCAAGCAGCCTATGCCCCCCATCCCACCATGCCAAACCCCCTTTGGGGCGGACATTCTCATCTGTATTTACAGTTTTACACTCCAAAACAAGAATTGGCAGCTATCACCTCCAGGAGGTGGTAGTTGCCAATTCCAGGATGGCTCACTTTTCTAAATCCATTAGACCCCTCCGACTCTCAGATCCCAAACAGAGCCTTTATCTTCTTTTAACAGCACTCCAATGGATCCAACAAGATGACCGGACAGGCTAGACCCAAGTATGGGTACGCTGCGAACAACCACTGGTTTGACTATCAAAAAGAAGGGAAAAAGGAAAAAAAGAAAGAAAACACTGGACCAAAAGAGGCGCTGTGGGTACATATGACCATATTTTGTATGAATATGAGAGAGAGAGAGAGACGGACAAACAAAACAGGAACCCATCAAGGTCTAGCATTGAATCATTGATCCCCATGCAACACGGTTGAAATGATAAAAGAATTTTAAGTATTCTAAAAAAGATTTATGGGCGATAAAATGCAGTTTTGACTGTTGTCACTTTGGAGAGAAGATCACAACAAGAGGTCAAGAAAAAAACCGCTCTGACATGAGTTACTAAAGATTTGGAAGTACGACCATCTGGAACATAAGGCAATTGGCAACAGAGAACCATACGACCTTTTTCCCAGCATGATTTCAGTCATCAAAACCTTTTCCAATTTGGAAGGGAACAAGTTGACTATACTATTTAACATTGATATTAAATAGCAGTTCGACACATGAAGGCAACAAAGGGAAAGGCCACGTGTAGTTAACCAAATGCTTTCTCTTGTACATGACATGAGAAAAAGGGAGAAGAAAGAGGGCAAAAAAGAGGGGAAAAAAGGCGGGGCTGTACAATTGGATACCTACATGAAGTAACTAAGTGCTTTCCTCTTTCTGGAACCACCTTCTCCATACATATCGTTCCACTGCAGCAACTCGTTCATATTTGCAGACTCCGATGATACACTTGCGCATACCTATCATTGTTAAGCCTGTCTTAGTTTCAAAGGACTCGTAAAATGGTACATGAAATCACATGGCAAAGTTAGAAATGGAAAACAATTAAGCTCTTGTAATTGTTTTTGGCTGGCAAATCATGTGACCTTGCCGCCAATTGGTAAATGGAATGTCGGCCTCAATTTCAAGATCTAAACTCAAAACAGTAACAAATAGCATGGGAAGTAGCATGCCTGTTCATGTGCATATCTGAAGTCATCCAAGCTGAGGGGACGTACATCTGTGCCAACGCTCAGTGGTGGTGGTGGTCTACCCTCTGATAATGCTAAGCTTTTCTCCTGCAAAAAAGACGGGAAAAGAGTTGGAAAACCCTGTATAAGAAAAGAGTGCAGATTAAATGCCATAAAACAAACTTTAACAAACAATACCATACACTGGGATAAATGAAAAAGAAATATCATACATGGCGCACTACAACTTAAAGCCTAATCAGAACACTAGCCTAGTTGGTCGAACCTCGTTTTATTATGCGTTTATCTCTTTTATACATGAATTCATTCTTTTCTTTATTTCTTACTAGCTGTGGGATATCTCGGCAGACTCAACCCCATGCCTTCCAGTAAAGATGGGGCAGCTTTAACAATCTAATTACCATATTCTGACCCACAAAGCAACGGAATCTGCCATGATATTTCAAAGTATTGTCGATACTTCCCAGAGACTTTTAATCCTTCGGAGCAGGTGCCCAAGCAACTGATTCACTATCAAATATAAGGGTTGCAAAATTTTGATGGGTGGTTGACAGTTTGGAGCAAGAGATAAATGCAAGTCTAGAGAGGTGGTCTTCTCAGGTTGGTGAGAACAGGTCAGAAAGAGTTTGCGATAATCAAAAGGGTTCCATTTTCATGACTACTTTCTGCAAGAGCCACATGGCTCAGTCTAAATTTGTTATACAAGGGGCCTTAAGCAGGATCCATGCCTCCCTCATCTGGAGAACATCATTGTGATCACCTCACGCATCATCAAAATGCTCTTTAGTACCTCAACTTGAATGAGATTCACTCTTTTGGGTTTCAGAAAGAAAAAGAGAACCAAGTTTACTAGGTTTTACATTCATCAACACACAGCTAGAAGGCTATTCTATTTAATCATCAACCCAAGAAAACTGAACTGAATGTCCGTAGAGCTGCCATTATCCACTTTTAAGTGAACATGAAATGATTCTGAACAGAGAACAATCATCAACTGGGGTCTGGGGATACCTAACGATGACAGTCAGCTGTCAATCGAACATGGCTCAGAGATTGAATATCATCAAGCATCTCTGAGAAAATTAAAGAGGTTGTCATTGAATATTCACAAATATATTCAACTTATTCTGCGTCTTAATATCACTTTTCTACATTTTTGTGAACAGTGTCTAAATCAAATCCTACTGTATAAAAGGAACATTCAACTTTTCATAGAATATCTTTTTTCCTTCAAGATTGGCCAGATTTTCCAAAGAAAAAAAAAATCACAAGTTTCTCCTAAGAAATTATGGTGCTGAGATATGTAACATTGGCTTGTACTAATATTTTTTAGTGCAGATACACCATCAGGAAAGAACTGGATGAACTTATCCCCTCTTTAGCAGCCTTGCCAAAGAGGAAACAAAGAATGAATAGATGATAGGCATGCCAATCTGCGTAGCCTAATTATTTTAACATGATGCCACCAACACAAAATACAGTTAAAGCCAGAAGACCACTTTTCTACATTTTTGTGAAAATTTTCTAAATCAATTCCCACTATAAAAGGAACAATCAATTTTTCATAGAATATCTTTTTTTCCTTCAAGATTGACGGATCTTCCAAAGGATAAAAAAAACACAAGTTTCTCCTAAGAAATTGTGGTGCTGAGATTTGTAACAAGGGCTCATTACTCATTTTTTAGTGCAGATACACAAACCATCTAAGTTCTCCAAGAGTTCCATGATTCATACGCTGAAAATACACAAACCTTCTTTTCCTTTTCCAGGATTTCTCTAATAGGGCGATGAGCGGCTGTTACACAGAGATTCTGAAACAAAAGGGTAAGTTTGTAAGATACCAAAAGTAACTTCCTGCTCCCAAGATAAGGTGAATAGCTAAAAAGAATACCTTCAAATCACTTCCAGAATACCCTTCAGTCATGCTAGAAATCACTCCCAAATCAACATCAGATGCCATATCTTCCTTTCCTAATATTACCTTCAGGATTTTCTCCCTGTTTGCTGCATCCGGCAAGTTCACCATCAACCTGCAGTTAATTGTTTTTATCACCAGTTTCAGGACATCAGCAATAATAGAGCATGGGGATTCATCATGCAGCCGAAACAAGATACAGTTATCAATAAGAATGTCACAATATCCACCTCCGTGGAAGCCGCCTAATGACTGCCTCGTCAAGATCAAAAGGCCTATTGGTAGCAGCAAGTACTAAAACACGTTCTTTATCTTTCGTTCGCAAACCATCCCAATTAATCATAAACTCATTTTTCATCTTACGCATTGCTTCATGTTCTCCAGGATTTTCTCGTCTACTCAACAAACTGTCAACCTACCATAAAAAGACAAGCCATATAGCAACATAAAATAGTCAAGATAAGATGGATGACTGCGAGAACGTTTGAGACACCATAAAAAACCATAGTAAACAAAATCCTTTCCACTCTATCTAAAGATCCACAAACATAGAAGGATCAACAGCCATGCATGTCAAATACATACTGCATGAATAAGATGTTCCTAACAACAAATAAAGCTCACCTCATCAACAAATATAATGCTGGGAGAAATTTTACTTGCAAGGGAGAAAACAGCTTTAACATACTTTTCGCCTTCACCAAACCACTGAACCAACAATACAAACATAAGCATCGGCAGAAACCACAACCTGAAGATGTACAAAACTCAGCATATGCACCGAATACCTTGGATGTAATACTTGACATTGATATGTTTATAAAGTTTGCACCAGCTTCTGTTGCCACAGCTTTAGCCAGCATTGTTTTCCCTGTGCCGGGAGGACCAAAAAGGAGTATTCCCTTGCAAGGCTGGATAATTGACATTGTTAAAACCAAGGTTGTAAGTATCGTATCGTTACCCATATCGTTTGGGCCCAAAATAAGATACATATCATTGTTAAATTATGTAATCAACCATGTAACCTAATATATATATTATATATATATAAGGTAATACATATACATATATTAATATATATGTATATGTATCTACCTATTATATATAAAATATATATTTATTTCTTTTAAGCCATAAGGGTATATTTGTCATTTTACACATTCTTTTTTGAGAATATGTATGTAATTTTTGCTTTTTCTTTTCTTTTCTTTTCTTTTATTTTTTCTTATTCTTTTGGTTTTAGCACATGGAGGGGCCCACTCAATGAGATCGTTGGGCCCTCCAACGGTTATAATTATAACCGTTGGAAGGGTCCCAACGATCACATTGGGAGCCCCTCCAAGGCCTCTCCTTATGTATAAATAGGGGAGTTCCCCCTTGTGTTTTTGCATGACTTTGAGTCAAAGCCAAGTGCTCAATAAAGTTTCTCCAATATTTTTTATGCCGTTGTGCATTTGTGAGATTTAGTGGGTTGTGCTTTTGTGCACAAGTATTCTAAAGAGTTCTTATCTCTGTCACACGGACTCGGCTAGGGAGGTGCCGCACCCGAGTCTACACGCCCCGACACGGGTGCGGACACGGACTCGGTCCGGACTCGGTCAACGCCGAGTCGAACTCGGGTAAACTTTGACCGAGTCCAAAAATGTCCATTTTTAAGACAAAAAACGAAAAAATCATTTTTTATATATCTTTTTTTTTAATATATAACCAGACTGTGCAATGCAGTTGCACAATCACAAACTGTGCAACTGCACAGTCACTGCACACAGTCGGTGTGACTGTGCACAGTCACAGACTGCATTGCACAGACTGTATTGCACAGTTTGTGCAACTATTAACGTATAAAGTTTAAACATTTGAATAATTGAATGTCAAAACTGAACAGATGTGAATGCTATAGTAAAGGGGTCATTTCAAAAATTGGACCAGTACAGATTATGGACCATTTCACAAGGTCATAGTTTAAAGTTTTTTTTCCTTTAACCATGGCCCATAGATGTGTTTACCTTAATTTTAATTGTTTACTAGAATTATTGTTATATATATATATATATAGCCGAGTCCCCGTGTCCAAAATTTTTGAAATTGCGCCGCACCCGTGTCGCACCCGCACCCGCACTCATGTGACATAGGTTCTTATTGTGCATGTGTGCCGGGTTTATTATCAAGAATATTAAGGTCTTGATCATAGTATCTTGTTAGAGATACTTTCACACAGTATCAGAGCTAGGTTTGAAGAAGAAGGATTGTGTGTTTCTTCATTTTTGAGTGCCTCGAAAAACGTGCCTTCAAGCTAATTGAATTTTGAAGTGTTTCATCTTATTCGGGAAATATTTTAGAAGCCTCCTTTATCAAGAAAGACTTAAAAAGTCCATGAGGTACGTGTTGTTTTTCATCATCTTTCCTCTCTAATGGGTGAAAAAGACTCACATTTTTCTCTTGGCTTCAAACTCAATGGGTCCAACTATCATGTTTGGGCCGGAAACATGAAAGCTCCCATTAAAGGAAAAGGGCTTTGGGGCTATGTCCAAGGCTCGATTCCCGAACCGAAACCCAAGATAACCTTGCTAGAAAAATGAGAGATAAAAATTCTTGAAGGTGATGAAAGAACCAAAGCTCTTGAAGAATATGCGAAAAAACATGAAGAATGGGATATGAGAAATTTTAAAATCATCTCTTGGATTTTTTCATCCCTAGAAACGAGAATTAATGCAAATATCATCAAACTCAAGCATGAGAATATCTTGAGAAGATGTACACCTCTAGGGACTTGTCCTATAAGTACTATCTCCAAAAAAAGGCGCTTACGCTTCAACAAAGGGAGATGTCTATAAGAGAGTACTTTGCCGAGCTCTTTTCTATTTGGGAAGAGCTTGCAATGCTCGAACCTAAGTAGAGTGGAGAAACTATAGAGCTTCGCCATAAGCAATTAGAAGAAGATAGATTTTTCAATTTTTTGAATGGGCTTAGGCTCAAATTTGAACAAATCCGGTCTTCTCTTTTGTCCACCTTCACTTCCCCCTCTCTTGAAGATGTAATTACTAAACTTAGTGGGGAAGAGACTCGGATGGGTATAAGCAAGAACAACCCAAGTGTTCTAGCTACACCTTCCAATAATGAAGAAAATCAAGGTGTTAATGTTGTCTCAAGACCGGGGAGCAATTTAAGGACCTACAAGCCTCCTCACTTCAAGAATCAAAACTCAAGTGGTCAAGGAGCAAAGTGAGACTACAGCAAGCTTACATGCCACTTTTGTAAAGAGTCGGGACACATTAAGCCTATTTTCCCAAAATAGAAGAAATTACTTGCAATAGCTATGACATCTCAACCGGAGGAACGGCCATCATCATCTAATGGGTCTCTTTCTCTTCAACAAATCGTAGAAGCTTTACAACCTCTTCTCAAGGGAGGCATTTCCGAAGCCGCTATGTCTACATCACCTCCCGGTATGACATCTTGGCTTCTACATTCCGGTGCATCTTTTCACATGACTCCAAGTGCTTTTTCTCTTTCCGTTTTTTTCTAAAAATTCTCTTACATCCTTTGTCTGAACGGCGGATGGAACACCGCTTGAAATTAAATGAATATGCAATTTTGAAAAACAAGATTTCTTTGTTCCAAAAATTCGTCTTATACCAAAACTAAATTTAAATTTACTTTCGATCTCTTGACTCTCGGATCATGGTTGCGATATAAAATTCTCTTCTAACAAATGTTGGATACATGATCGTCGGTCCGGAAGGTTGATTGGGGAAGGCTCTAGGAGAGGAGACCTCTACTATGGTGATTTTCTTCAAGTTCCCAAGAATCAATTTTATAATGTTGCCCAAAACAAAGATATTCATGTATGGCATAAGAGACTGGGACATCCCAACAACGTTAAAATCTCTTATTTGCTTTTTATTAAACATTTTTGTAAAAAAGATTTTTTATGTAATGAATGTATTCTTGAGAAGATGAAAAGTCTACCTTTTACTCAAAGATCCATGTTTACAACAAAACCCTTTGAAATTGTTCATTCCGATGTATGAGGTCCGACTCCTGTTGTAAAACCCGAAAAATTCTTGCTACCAAAAATTTTTGTTTATGTTACAAAATATTTCAAATTTTTGCAAATTGGGCCTAGATCCACATTTCAGATCTAGGACCCATAAAAGGGAAATTAGGTATAAATGATATGAATCTCGATATAATAATAATAATAACAATAAATAAATAAAATTTTAAGTTTTTTTTATTAATCCGAGGATCCACACTTGGATCCATTTGGATCCAACTTGTGGATCCATATTGGTTGGGGCCGGGTTACGGGTCTCGGGTCCGGACCCGAGCCGTGCCCTATAGCAGCCCTTTTAAAAGAAAAGGGCAACCCGATAAGGGTTGCCCGATAATGCCGTAACAGAAAAAGAAAGGGGGGCAAGGGGGGGTTACGCAGAGCGTAACCGACCCCGCACCTCTCGGTAGAGGAGGGGATTCGGTGGGCCGATAAAGGGGGAGTGGAGAGGGGGTTCTTGCCCTCTTCACTCGATCTCTCTCTCTCCCTCGTCTCTCTCTCTCTCTCTCTCTCTCTCTCTCTCTCTCTCTCTCTGTGTGTGTGTGTGTACATCGGAGAAGAAGGGCACGCCAGAGTGAGGGTTTGTCGCCGGCAAGGCTCTGGCCATCCGCAACCAAACGAGGCTTCATCGGTCACGGCAGTGGGTGGAGCAACATCAGCCGGCCCTACCCACGCGACTGCAGCCTTCGATCGCCGGAGAGATCGCCGAAAAATTCTTCAAAAGGTACGGTTCTTCTTTGAAACTGGGTGAGGAATCGAACATGGGTTCGATTCCGTACTTTGATTTGAGATGGGTTCTTGGGAACCCCTTCTTAGGGTTATTCTTTTCTCAAGAATCATGGGGGTGAACCGTGGATCACTCCCCTTAGATCGATTTCCCCTTTTTAAAGAGGGAAAAAATTGGGTATGCCAACGAATCCTACTGATTTTCTTGATTTAAATCTTGGTTTCTATTAAAAAAAAATTAAATCTGTTGTCTTAATTTGGGTTTGGAATCGTGTTCTTGGATTAGATCTACATTCATTTATTGAAAGGGGGGTTCGGCTGCCATGATCAATATAAAATAAAAATTTGGGGGTTTTCAACCTTGGAATCAATCACTCGAATCTAGGTTGTTTTGATTTCTGTTTATGTATACAACTTAGGGCATGGGGTTTCGGTTGGCATGGCTGACCCGAGTGTGCTGTTTGCATTTTTCTTTGTAAAAATACATATATTAGATGTTCTCAAGACCATATGGGTTACGCTCAGGCTTGGTATTAGCTGAACCATGTGCAATCAATGCCTTTGATAGCAATCCAACGTGTAGCTGTGTATATTTTTGTTAATGAGCTGTAAGTTATTTTATGTATAGAATTCTTTTACAGTGTTCATTTGACTACAGTAGTCTTGATCAATGGCTTTATACTAAGTGGCAATATTAAAGAAAAAAACTATTATGCTTGCATTGCATTTTTGGCTTCTTGCATTACTGTTTCCAACCATGCATCTTTTTCACAACAAATTAAGTATTTGTAAAATACTCTCTTGGAACTTACTTGGAAGCACACCTCTTAGCATACTAAAGTCAAAGTTTTCAGAAATATTGTTTATATTCTCATAAGCTTCATTTGAACTTGCTGAAAAAGCTTTCCATCAGTTGAAAAGGGAGAGGAAAGAAACTCAGCTGATTTAGGAGTACTAGCTGTGAAGTTTTTTTTTACTGTTGATGATGCAGAAATTTGATTGCTGATCTTTTAATGACAAAGGAATTGCTAGCTGAAATGTCTATTTTGACTAGCGTTAGAACCAATTATCATGACCATTGTGCAGTTTTTGACAATTTTAGTCTTGTTGTTTTGTTATAAGTATTGAGTGGAAGGAGAGCATAAGATCATGGGTTGTGTGGAACCCTGCCAAGCCCAGCCGAATGGTGCTAGACTGTATTTTTACAAAGGAAAATATGATAAATGCATTTCCTTAATTGTCCATGCTTGTGGACAAATGACAGGTCGATTGAATCCTTGTTCATGTATAGTATGGCTCATATGGAAGCTTAGCTTAGCACTTTAATTTTTCAGAATACTAACTAATCGTGTTAGACCTGGCTCTTTGCATACAGGTGAATGAAAATGCTAATATGCTTAGACTTGATTTGTTATGCTTGATTTGGATATCGTTGTCTAGTTGTTTTCATGGGCATGAGCAATCATGAAACTAATGCTTTATTGCTTGAATCTACATGCATGGGTGTTCACATGATATAATAAAATTAATCAAGGAATGACAACATACATTTTGGTATAAATATGTGAATCCTTGCGCATGAATCTTTGAAACCATGCTTGTGAGTGTTGTTTCATGTCCATGGTTATATTGGCATATATGGATGTGCATTTGGAAACACTTGTCGTGGAGGTTTATGCTTTCACTTGACTGTTATGATTATGGTACTCATGAGTGTGAGCATGATTCAGTTATTAGTAATTCTTCTTGAACATGTACGCTTGATTTATATGTGAAATGGTACATGTACACTCACACACTTAAAGAAACCATGGATTGGTTAATACCCATATGTGATGTAGGTAACACACACATAGTGGAAATGCATATGAATGAGTAATGACATGCATATATATTTGGGTTTATGATTTTCATAAGTGCACATGCTTTTGGCACTTTGGCTTAGTGTTATAAATAAAACACTACTTTTGTTTTGTGATGTGATGCCTCGATGGCCTAAATGGACCATCATCGGCCTGGAGAGCCGTGGGTTTGGTTTTCTTTTATTTATGCTTTTAAATGCATCACTTGAACCGCATAAGATGGTTTGGCACTTTACTACACTGTTCTAGTGGTTTATACGGGCAGAAGTCCCGAATAGGTCCCCGCAAGGGAGGATGCGGGTTTTTCACTTTACTTTTGCATATGATGTTGCAAACTTAAAGAATGGACTTAAATAAAAATATAATGAATAAAGAACAGTGTAATATACATTCTGGGATATCTCATCTGGAGTATGAGACTCTTAGATATCTGGTCTTGGAGAGACTGTGAGGATACAAAAACTCTATGTGCTGTAATTTGGTCCCCTGAACCCGATATTGAGGTTCTTTATCCTGACCACGGTTTTAGGGAGAGTCCGTCACTTTACCCTGGAGTGGTGGTGTTGGTCACAGCTGTGAGTTTATGGTACCAAGGAAGTGGCACTTGTGGGCATGGGGTGTCCCTTGTGTTCCCGACATTAGATGTGGAGGTCTAATGTTCCGAAGGTGATTCGGTCGAGGGCTACCAATAATAAAATACAAATTGTGTCTTAAGCTACCCTGGAAACCTACTTGACCTCGGGGATTGTACCCGTTTAGTGTATCCGCGGGCAACGGTAATTAAAAAAAGGAACTTAAAGTTGTGTGCATTTAATAGGGCATGTATATGGAAAGATAACAAAAAGGAATCATGCATTGCATATAATCATGCATTTTCCTGTCATGCATTAGATCATGCATGTTTGAATCATTATTTATATCATGACATGAGTTGGTGGTAGCATAGGATTTACTTATTGAAACCATGCTGCAAGATTTGGAAATTTAGTTCTTGATATATGGTACTGATTTACTGTTCTTGATTGGTGAGCATATGTAATTGTTGGTAGGTATGGATATTTGAATGTTGTAAATTTTACATCTGCACTCACTTAAATCATTGCATGAAATCTTATCTATGTTCTTTGTCTCACCTGGTTTTTTTAGAAGTAGTTGTGCTCAGAATTTCGGTTCTGACACCCTACTTTGTTGGTTTTTCACAAGACATGGTGAACAGTGAGGCTGGACTGACTACTGGGGATGGATGAGAGTCATACTTGGGCTTGTCAACTTCAGCAGAGGACATAGTGGCTCTTTCTTTTGTCTTAGTTATTCTCGTTTCTTTTCAGTTGTCGCTTTATTTTCAGTTGAATAAAATCTTATCTTTAAAATTTACTCCTACTTATAAATAAAGGAATTGGTTTGGTTCTTATGGATGATGATTGCAACTTCGTTTGTGGTGGTTGGGCTATCCAATGGAAATTGGAACTGTGAGGACCCCAGATCTCTGGGAAGGTTTCCGCATTGAAAAAAAAAATATTCCGCATTTTAAAATGGTATGGATTGGGGTCGTTACACCTGTGATATTTAAAGGAGGATTCTCATACTATATAATATTTATGGACGATTACACTAGATTTTGTTGGATATATTTTCTTAAACATAAACATGAAGTTTTTTCAACATTTAAACTTTTCATATACAACAACAACTACAACTACGCCTTCATCCCAAAACAATTGGGGTCGGCGATATGAACCAACAAAGAAAATCATTCTGGGTCTTCCACATGAATCCTTCTCCTCCATTCATTTCTATCCAATGCCATGTCCTCGGTGAGGTTCAAAGCATTCATATCATTTCCTATCACCACCATCCATGTCTTCCTAGGCCTACCCCGACCTCTTTTAACTAATATATTTTCCCATTTCTCCATCCTTCTAACTGGAGCATCATTAGGCCTTCATCGAATATATCCAAACCACCATAAACGATTCTCTCTCATCTTATTTTCAATGGGTGCAACGCCTACCTTCTTACGTATCTCCTCGTTCTGAATCTTATCTTCTATTGTATTTCCACACATCCATCTCAGCATACGCATCTCAGCTACACTCATTTTTTTAATATGATGTCTCTTGGCAGCCCAACATTTTGTACCATATAGTAAAGCGGGCCTAATAGTCGTCCTATAAAACTTTCCCTTCAACCGCAATGGCATTCTACGATCGCACAACACTCCAGTTGCACTCTTCCATTTCATCCACCCAACATTTATCCTATGATTTACATCTCCATCAATTTCTCCATACTTTTGAATGATAGATCCCAAATATTTGAAAGAATCATCCACCGGTATTTCTTGCTCACCAAGCTTCACTACACTCCCATCTCTATTTCGTTGCTTACTAAATCGACATTCCATGTATTCTGTCTTACTCTTACTCAACTTAAAACCTCTTGCTTCCAATGTCTGTCTCCATAATTCTAACTTAGCATTAACCCCAGCTCTAGACTCATCAATCAAAACAATATCATCAGCAAACAACATACACCACGACACATTTTCTTGAATTGATCTCGTAAGCTCATCCATCACTATAGCAAATAGGAAAGGGCTTAAAGCAAATCCTTGATGTAACCCAACCGTTATAGGAAAATTGGTTGTCACCCCTCCACAAGTGCGGACATTGGTTACTACTCCTTCATACATATCTTTAATTATACTAATGTACTTGAGAGAAACACCTTTCTTCATCATTGTCCACCAGAGAACATCCCTAGGTACTCTATCGTAAGCCTTCTCCAAATCAATAAAAACCATATGCAAATCTTTGTTCCTCTCTTTATTTCTCTCAATAAGTTGTCTAAGAAGATGTATAGCTTTCATAGTAGATCTTCCAGGCATAAAACCAAATTGATTCTCCGATATCATGACAACCTTCCTCAACCTAGACTCAATTACCCTCTCCCAAAGTTTCATAGTATGACTCATGAATTTTATACCACGATAGTTTGTGCAATCTTGTATATCACCCTTCTTATATAGAGGCACCAAAGTACTCTTCCTCCACTCATTAGGCATCTTATTTGTCCGCCAAGATTTTTGTCAACCATTCTAAACCTTTCTCTCAAGCATTTCCAAGCCTCGATAGGTATACCATCTTGGCCAACTGCCCTTCTTGATTTCATTTTCTTCAAAGCCTCTGTAATTTCTTTCTTTTGAATCTTGCGCATGAAGTCACGATTCATCTCATGAAAAGGAATGGAAAAGTTTCCAAGATCCTGAGCATGACTTTCATTAAATAGCTTATCAAAATAATCTTTTCATCTCTCCTTAATCTCCTCATCTTTGACTAAAACCCTTTGCGTTTCATCTTTGATACATCTAACCATACCCAGATCCCTCGATTTCCTATCTCTCATTTTTGCAATCCTATAAATATCCTTCTCACCCTCTTTGGTATCCAACTTGTCATAAACCTCCTTATATACCTTATCCCTCGCGTTCCGAACTACTTTTTTAGCTTCCTTCTTTGCTATCATATACTTCTCCAAATTCTCATTATCACGACTTTTACTTAGATTTCTATAACACTCTCTTTTAACCTTAATAGCTAATTTGACATCCTCGTTCAACCATGATGTATCCTTACCTAGTGGTGCACCGCCTTTAGACTCACCCAATACCTCCTTAGCCACCTTTCTCATGCCACCTGCTATCTTATTCCACATAGATTCTGAATCCTCCTCGAGACACCAATCAACTTCCTTAACTACCCGCTCTACAAACATTCCTTGTTTAGCTCCTTTCAGTGCCCACCACTTAATTCTAGGATCTATCCTATGTCTATCCCTTTTGCGGCATTGTCTAATTCTAAGATCTAAAATTAAGACTTTATGTTGTGTAGCTACACTTTCTCCCGGTATAACCTTACAATCGATGCAACAACCCCTATCTCTCTTTCTAAGTAAGAAAAAATCTATCTAACTCGTATTAACCCCACTTTTAAATGTAACTAGGTGAGACTCCCTCTTCCTAAACCAAGTGTTTGCTAAGATCATATCATAGGACAAACCAAAATCTAAAATCCTTTCTCCACTATCGTTTCTTTCTCCTATACCATAGCATCCATGGATACTCTCAAATTCATCCCTACTAATGCCTACATACCCATTAAGGTCACCGTCGATGAAAAGTCTTTCTCCATAAGATATCCCTTGTACTACTCCATCTAAATCTTCCCAAAATTGACGCTTAGTGGAATCATCTAAACCTACTTAAGGTGCATAAACACTAATAATATTAATAATATATGTACCTAATACTAATTTAATAAGTAAAATCCTATCACCCTTCCTACGGACCTCAACTACATTATCTATAAACTCACGACTCATAACAATCCCTACTCCATTCCTATTCCTATTTATTCCTGTATACCAAATCTTATATCTCCAAGGTTCTATCACTTTTGCTTTCTCACCTACCCATTTGGTCTCTTGTAGACATAAAATATCAATCTTTCTCCTACACATAACATCTACTAACTCTACCAACTTACCAGTTAAAGACCCTATGTTCCAAGTGGCTAACCTAATTTTATGGTCTTGGACTAACTTCTTTACCCCCACCCGTCCAACAAAGTGAGGGAACCCTTGCCTATTTGACACCACACCCGGGCGCCGGTGTGACCCCACCCGTCCAACAAACTTTTCATATGATGATTTTAAATCAATTTAATGAAAGTTTAAAAATTCTTAGATCTGACTCTGGTGGCGAATACCTTTCAAACGAATTCAAGAGTTATCTTGAAAGTTACGGTATTCTCCATCAAAACTCATGTCATAAAACCCCACAACAAAATGGGTTAGTTGAACGAAAGCATAGGCATATCATTGAAACAACTAGAACCTTGATCATTTCGCAAAATATTCCAAAAAAACTCTGGGCTGAGGTAGTTCTTACATCGGTCTATCTCATAAATAGACTTCCATCAAAAAATTTGAACAAGATTTTCTCATTTGAAAAACTGTATGAGAAAGAACCTGATTATAGCAGGTTAAAGGTTTTTGGATGTAAATGTTTTGTCCTTATTGATAAAAAGGACAAACTTTCCCCAAAGGCCATTCATTGTGCCTTTCTTGGTTATTCTGAAACCCAAAAAGGTTTTCGATGTTATGATGTTAAAAATGACAAATTGTATGTTTCTAGAAATGTAAGTTTTTTGGAAAATCATAGTGGTTTCGAAAACCTTGAATCTAATGACAAGAACGTAGATTATTCTTTTTCTATTTCACCTATTAGCTGAAAGTGATGATACTAGTGATGATGAGTCAAATCAGAATGACTCAAGTGATAATGAAACTAGGGAAATCAGTCCTGTGTCCTCTCCATTTCATCAACATGTCGATGGAGAACCTCCTAGAGATCGCATCACCTATACTCATAGAGATAGAAACACCTTCAGAAGTGTTCTTGAAAGATACGATGATGCTAGTAGAACAGATCCTCAAAGTTAGGAGAACCTTTGTAGGACCGAAAGACATAGAAAAAGTCCTAGGTTCATCTCATATGAATCCTTTTCACCTAAACATAGAGCATGTCTAAGCGTCATTCGTTCTTACATAGAACCTAGAAACTTTGAGGAAGCACGGAAATGTCCTGAATGGATAGCCACCATGGATAATGAATTCGGAGCTCTGAGAAGAGCCAAGACATGGGAATTTCAAGACCTCCCTAAAGTTAAGAAAACAATAGGGTGTAGATGGGTATTTAAGGTTAAGACTAAGAGTGATGGATCCCTCGAGAGATATAAGGCCCGACTGGTTGCAAAAGGGTATAGTCAAGAATATGTGATTGATTATGAGGAGACCTTTGCCCCGGTGGCTCGAATGGTCATTGTCTGATGTCTTATAACCGTTGCCTCAATCAACAAGTGAAACATCTATCAAATGGATGTTAAGAATGCCTTTCTAAATGGAGATCTAACTGACGAAGTGTATATGGATGTTCCTCCTGGAATGAAGACTCCTAAAACAAAGGTGTTTCGCCTTCAAAAAGCACTTTATAGTTTGAAACAAGCCCCCAAGGCTTGGTATGATAGGTTTAATTTTGTAATGATAGAAAATGGTTTTTCATCTTGTTTTACTGATCCTGCTCTGTTTGTTAGAAAATCCAATGCAGGAATTGTCGTCTTACTTTTGTATGTGGATGACATGCTCATAACTGATAGTGATTCTAAAGGAGTTAAGAGCACAAAATCAATTTTGAAAGATAAGTTTGAAATGTCTCATCTGGGTTTTCTGACTTATTTTTTGGATATTGAAGTAGCATACTCTCATAGAGTGTATTTCTTATCTCAAACTAAGCTTGCTTCTGAGATCATTAACAAATCAGGTATTACAGGTGAAAAGGTTTGTGAAACTCCTACTATAGTAGGAGCAAAAATGAAGATTGATGATGGTGTTCCCCCTTCGGACCCCACTCCCTACAAACAGCTTGTTGAATCATTGATGTATCTGAGTATCACCAAACCAAATATCTCTCATGCAGTCCATACTGCAAGCTAGTTTCAGCATGCACCAACTTCTGTCCACATGAGTGCTATCTTGCGAGTCGTAAGATACATAAAGGGTACTCTAAATAAGGGAGTTTTTTTGTCCTCTTATCGTGTCATGGCGACTACTACCATGAAAATTGTATGGATTCATCAGTTGCTAGAAGACATGGGAATCACAATAGAAGGGCCCATCAAGCTCTGCTGTGACAATAAAAGTGCAATTTATATTGCGAAAAATCACACTTTTCATGAACAGACTAAACACATCGAGATGGATTGTCACTATGTTCGTGAGGCGTATCTCTAATGAATCATTGACCTTCTATATGTCACGTCAGAATATCAGTTGGCAGATTTCTTCACCAAAGCTTTGTGTGTTCCTCGCTTAAACTTCCTTCTTGAAAAACTCTCGGTCATCCTGCCCTACGTTTGAAGGGGATGTTAAATTATGTAATCAACCATGTAACCTAATATATATATTTTATATATATAAGGTAATACATATACTATATTAATATATATGTATATGTATCTGTTAAAATATACCATGCGTATGGATCTGAATCCAGATCCATACGCATGGCATATTAAATGAAACACATGCTAAATTCATCTTCATTAATGGCATCCTTGTAATATCTCTGATATTACAAGGCTCGTTGTATACTTGTTTTGTTTTATAAAAGTTAGGGTTTGGAGGTCGAGCAATGTGTGTGCCGCCCCAGCCGATTGTGCATCTCTCTCTCTCTCTCTCTCTCTCTCTCTCTCTCTCTCTCTCTCTACTTTCCTGTGCAGGCTGAACCACACATACGAGATCGAAATCTCATATGGTATCAGAGCTTGGGGTTGCGGAATCCTATTAGGAGCGTGTTCATCGAGATCACAGGTTTTGGCTTGTCTTCCCCTCCCAATCTTTCTATTCAACTCATCTTTTCCTTTTTTTCATTCTCCTCTCTGACTGCAGCCATAAACGACTGATTGTAGCCTGTTTGATTCTTTTTTTTTTTAGTCACTATTTTTTTCTATTCTGCTAGTTCTCGATTCTTAACGTGATATCAATCCCTTCGTCTGCTACTTATTTTTTCTATTTCCAGAAATTTCACACTTTAACGTGATAACAATCTCTTTGATTTCCACTCTTTAACGTCTTTGATTCCAGAAATTTTTTTATTCATTCTTTGATTTCCAGAACTTTTAATGTCTGTCAGTTTCATTTATTCCTTGATTCCAGAAATTATTTGATTCCAGAAAATTTTTCCTTTATTGCTATTTTAGTGTCCCCTGTGCAACGCCTACAGGCAGATTGTAACTGTTTACAATCTCGATTCTGAACTGCAAAAAAAAAAAGGAAAAATTACTTATTGATTAAGTGATCTCAAACCTGTTTGTTTCTTTCCATTCGTTTTGTTTGCTTATTCATTGTCTCATTGATATGGATTACTCATCGTCATCCGGTCCCTCTGCAAATTTCTTGAGTCAGCTCGTTACAGAAAAACTTACTCATTCTAATTTTTTGACTTGGAAGAGGCAAATCCTTCCTTTTATACGGAATCAGGATCTCGATGAACATCTGGATGGTTTAGTTCCTATAACACCACGCCTTATTTTGCAGGAAACCAAGGATGAGAAGGGTGACACAATTACCATTTCTATTAAGAATCCAGAGTATACAGCTTGGAGGAAGCGGGATCAATCTTTGGTTGCTTATATTACATCAACACTCTCTCAATAAGTGTTGGTTACTCTTTCAGATGATTGCACTGCGGCGGATCTGTGGAGTAAGTTGTCTCAGACATATTCTCAGATATCAGAAGCCCGAGTTATGTACTTAAAAAATGAATTTCAAAGTTTGAAGAAAGGCTCCATGACAGTCATGGAATACATAGGCAGCTTGAAGAGTATTACTGATCAATTGACAGTTATTGGGAGTGCTATTGCATATAAAGATAAAGTTCAACAACTTCTCAATGGATTGGGTCCTGATTTTGACATGCTTACCACGGCTTTATCATGCCTTCCGCAGTTGCCCACTTTTGACGACCTTCAAGCGAAACTTCTCCAGCATGAGATGATTATGAAACAAAGAGCAGAAGGAAATGAATCAGCTCGTCCTCATTCAGTTTTGGCCATGGACACTTCTGTAGGTTTTGGACGAGGGAATGGAGGGCATCAAGGAGGCAGAGGCCGCAGACGTTTTGGGCAGGAAGACGTAGTATCTTGCCTACACCTAATAGTTCAGGGGTTTTTAATACAGGGAATAAGAGGAGAGTGCCCACTTGTTTCTTATGTAACAAAAGAGGACATGTGAAAGTTGATTGTTGGTTCAATCTACAAAATAGAGGGAAAATAAACAAAATTGAGAATAAATCAGCTACTATTGTGGACACAAAAGAGCCATCCACAGATGTGCAACAACTTTTGTTATCAACATTGTCATAGATGACGATCAAGCAAAATGAACAAGGCGAATGGTATGTTGATTCAGGTGCCGCCACACATGTTACGGGTAATGCAGGTAAGTTATCTCACTTATTGCCTTATTTTGAAAAAGGTAGTATAGTTACGGGAGATGGAACTTATCACTCCATTAGTCATACTGGCAGTGCACATATCCCTATGTCAAAGTCTCCTCACTTCACTTGTCCAATGTCCTTCTTGCTCCTAATATTAAAAAGAACATTATTTCTGTAGCTAAACTTATTGACGATATGAATTCTTCCGTCGAATTTACTCCCTCTTCTGTTTATGTTAAGGATCTACAAACGAAGGAGACGTTCGCTAAAAGGGAGCAACAAGGAAACATGTACGTCTTCAAGGAGATTCCTTCAGTGTCTTCGTCTTCAGTCCCAGTTCTCCAGTTGAAGTCGTCCAAGCATTCTTCAGTGTCTTCACCTTCAGAGTCTTTGTTTTTCCCTTCATTGAAAGTTTTTAATTCATCTCATTGTAATAAGTCAGATACTTGGCATAGTCGTTTGAGACATTGTAGTCGAGGTTTCGTTGAAAACCTTGTATCTGATGGTCTCCTTCCATAGTCTAGTTTATGTTCATTTTTTGATAATAATAATAAATGTTCTTCATGCGAACTCTGCAAAAGTCATGTTCTTCCTTTTCATATTATAAATAAAAGAGCTTCAAAGCCATTTGAGATTATTTGTTCTGATGTTTGGGGACCTGCACCTATTCCTTCTCTTTCTGACAGCCGTTACTATGTTATTGTTGATGCCCTGAAAGCAAATGCAGAAACCGAGGCAAAGAGAGAGAGAGAGAGAGACAGCAATATAAAAAATAGAACTCGTTAAACACATTAGGGCTGCTCTCTATGTTAAATAGAGAGAGGCCAAAAGAATAAATTACCTCTAGGTCCCTTATTAAAAAATAATTCAAATAACCTCAAAACTAAGAAGGTTTAACCTTAAACCACCTATTCTCAACACTCCCCCTCAAGCTGAAGCATAGATATCAATCATGCTCAGCTTGTCACAACATTTTGAGAAATTTGGTCTAGCAAGGGGTTTTGTAAACATATCTGCAACTTGATCTTCCCACTTTAGATATCTGGTAGTGATATGTCCAGCTTGAACCATATCTCTTACGTAGTGGCAATCCACCTCAATGTGCTTCGTTCTCTCATGAAAGACAGGATTGTTCGCTATATATGTTGCAGCCTTGTTATCACACATCATGGTCATAGGAGAGGAAACCTTCACCTGAAGGTCATGAAGAACAGTACGAACCCACATCAATTCCGCAGCTGTTTGGGCCATAGCCCGGTATTCTGATTCTGCACTCGACCTAGAAACCACATTTTGTTTCTTACTTATCCAAGAAATCAAGTTGTCTCCCATAAACACACAGAATCCTGTGGTAGATTTTCTATCCACTACAGATCCTGCATAGTCAGCATCAGAATGAACCACTATCTCCAGAGTTCCACCTTTCCTGAACAATAACCCCTTTTCCAGGAGAAGATTTTAGATATCTGAGAATCATAATAGCTGCATTCCAGTGTACCGCAGTCGGTTTATCCATAAACTGGCTAACTTTGCTTACTGCTAAAGCAATATCCGGCCTGGTCACAGTTACATACAGTAGCTTCCCTACAAGGGAGCGATAGCTTTTGCTATCAACCGGTTCTGACCCTTCTTCAAACAACTGAACTTTATAGTCCATGGAAATATTTGCTGGTTTAGCTCCCAACATTCCTGTTTCCTTTAATAAGTCAAGAACATACTTCCGTTGAGACAACACCATCCCTTCACGGCTCCTGGCAACTTCTATACCCAGAAAATACCTGAGTGAACCAAGGTCTTTTGTAACAAAGTGTTTTTGAAGACGAGCCTTTGTGGCTTCAATAGCTTTCTCATCATCTCCTGTAAGAATGATGTCATCCACATATACCACCATAACAACTATGCCAGAGCCAATTTTCTTGATAAATAGTGTATGATCTGCTGCTGACCTATTAAAGTCAAAGCGTGACATCACTTCAAACAACTTTTGAAACCATGCACGAGGACTTTGTTTCAGACCATAAATCGCCTTTCTCAATCTACACACCTTCTGACACTCCCCCTCAACCTCAAATCCTGGAGGTTGTTGCATGTAAACGGTCTCAGATAGATCCTCATATAGAAATGCATTTTTCACATCTAATTGGTACAAGCTCCAACCATGTTGAACAGCTACTGAGAGAACAAGACAAATGGTACCCATCCGTGCAACAGGAGAAAAGGTTTCAAAGAAATCAATACCATATGTCTGAGTATACCCTTTTGCTACTAATTTGGCCTTATACCTTTCAATAGAACCATCAGATTTGTACTTTATTGTATATACCCATTTACATCCAACAATGTCAGCATTTGTTGGGGAATCAACTAGATCCCATGTATGCTGAGATACTAAAGCATCCATTTCTTCTTGCATAGCCAGCTTCCAGCGATTATCAAGTTCTGTCTGCTGATAGTTTCAGCAGATAAGGCTGAAATAAAAGACTTCATCTGATTTCCAATTCTGGCATCGGAGACAAAGTGAGATATAGGATATAAGGTGCATTGTCGTGTCCCCTTTCGTAGAGCAATAGGCATGTTATCATCATCATGAATATCACTATTGTCAGTAGAACTTACCTCAGGGGAAGAAGAAGATGAAGGCACTTGCGGAGGTGGAGCTCTACGCACATATACCAATGGAGGATTATGAAATCTGGAAGAGGATGAAGTTTGGTTCGGTAATAAGGGCACGGATTCCAAAGGAAAAGGAGGTATAGGTAATGGAAAAGACTCAACTGGATCAACCTGCAGCAAGGAACCGGTAATAGAGTAATATGGAGTGGATTCCAAGAAAGATACATCCGCACTGACATACTCTCGGCGAGAAATAGGATCATAACATCGATATCCCTTTTGATTTTTGGGATAACCTATAAATATGCATTTTGTAGACTGAGCAGATAATTTATCACGGTCAGGACCAAGTTTGTGTACAAAACAAACACATCCAAATATTTTTAGTGAGAAAGAGAAGAGTGGGGCATTTGGTTTTAGGATATGTAATGAAATTTGATCACCCACAGAAGATGAAGGCATGCGGTTGATCAGATAATAAGCAGTGGTAATCGCATCACCCCAATATAATGCAAGAACATTGGATTGAATCATAATGGTCCGGGCAACATCAAGCAGGTGCCGATGTTTTCGCTCAGCCACCCCATTTTGTTGAGATGAATAGGCACAGGAAGTTTGGGGTTGAATGCCATGATCTTGGTAAAATTGTAACAGAATTTTTTATTTAAACTCAAGAGCATTATCAGTGCGAACAATCTTGACAATAGATTCAAACTGAGTTTTTATTTCAAGAATTAAAGATTTGATAATACTTGGAACTTCAGATCGTTCTTTTATTAAAAACACCCATGACAACTTAGAGAAATCATTAACAATAACAAGATAATATCGACACTGAGTCCTAGTAGGAATCTTACTAGGACCCCATACATCTGCATGAAGAAGTTCAAAGACTTTATTACTGGACTGACTCTGACTCGAAGGGAACGAACTTCGATGATGCTTGCCCAGCTGACACGCTTCACACTGAAATGATGTGGTGGAAGGAATCTGAGGAAAGACCGAACGAAGCTTTAACAATGAAGGATGACCAAGACGACGATGCCACTGAACAGGACTGAATGAATGTGCCACTGCAGCATGAACATTACCCATTGAATGATGTAGGTAGTAAACTCCATGTTCTTCATAGCCTCCACCAATCTTCTTCCCCGTCAGCAAATCCTGAAAATGACAACCCATTGGATCAAATATTACTCTACAGTTTTGTTCTTTTATAAGACAACTAACAGAGAGTAAACTTTGAGAAAATTTTGGAGCATGAAGAACATTTTGCAACTGTAATGAGGAGGATATAGAAATATTTCCCTGACCAACAACCGGGGAGGAACTCCCATCAGCTAATGAGACTCCTCGATGAACAGTAATATCCTTTAGATTTGAAAAAACAAGTGTATTTCCACACAGGTGTCTGGATGCACCAGAGTCAATAATCCACTTACTGTCAGTCGGATGAAGATGATTTCTTGTTGAGTAGGCAACACCAGCTACTGATAGGGTTAAACTCAAGAGGCGAAGAGCTATCAGTTCATCATATTCAGCACGACTGAGGGTGATACTACTGTCACTTGCAGAGATATTATACTGTACATGTGTTGCCTCGAGAGTAGTAACATTTGCTTTAGGAGCATAAGACTTTGATGAAGAAGAGGTTGGCCGACCATGCTTATCCCAGCAACGATCTTCTAAATGTCCAGATTTTCCACAGAATGTACATTGAAGTTTTCCTCTGCCTCCCATACCTCGTCCACGACCTCGTCCTCTGATATTCTGAATATTTTCACGCCCAAAACCAGATGAGACAACAAGAGCAGATGACTGAGTCACAGGCTGAGATTGTGGAAGAGAGATCGCAAGTCTACTCAGACGATTGTATGCCTCAGCAAGAGTAGGTACATCTGATCCCGTCAACATTTGAACTTTTGCAACAGAAAATTCTGAGGAGAGACCTGTAAGAAACCGAGCAACCATAGTTTGTTCTTGATGATCCTTTTGCTTCGAGCAACAAAGAGGCATGTGAGCATTGAGTCTTTCAAACGCAGCTTTGACAGAGGCATAATATTGGGCCAAGGTTTGATCTCCCTGCTGCAAATTATATATCTCATGTTTGACTTGCAGGATACGACTCACATTAGTCTCTTGTGAGTACGTATCTCGAAGATTATCCCACATCTGTTTGGCTGTATGATAGTAAATTAAACCATCGACAATATGGGGTTCGACACTATTCATGATCCATGACATAACTATGTCATTATCTTCATCCCAAGTAACATATTTTCCAATCTTTTCATTAGGTTCATCTTCCAATAAAATATGTTTTCTACGATGTCCAGATACAAACATCATAAAAGTTCTGGACCACCTGGCATAGTTAGTTTCATTCAACCTTACAGAGGAACCATACGAGAAGGGATTTGCAAAAGCCTTATATTCCCAAGTTCAGTTTTGGAGTCACATTTCGAAGATTCACCCATACTGATTATAGAATCCTATTTTAGCAAAAAAAATCAGACTTAGTCACGTGAACAGAAGGTGTTATAACCCCACGCCAGGCAAGTCCACGACTACACACACTGTCACACCATAAATGAAGCCTTGACAGGTGACAAATGTGTCCGCACAGCAGCAGCAGCAAAAAAAAACTTTTCACAAGCCAATGCTACGATATGGCCCAAACAATAGAATCACGCAACATATGTTTCCACACAGCAGCAGTTCTAATTAAGAAACTTGTGACAGGCCAATACTACGACACAGTCTGCTGCTTCCAAAACAAAATTGCTATTAACATCTGTTTTCGCAGCACTCATGCTACGACTGAAAAACTCACGACACAGCAGGAAACACGTCTGCTGATATTCATGTTCTGAAAATGAACAGCCAAATAATATCCGAGAAGAACTCGACACCCAGATTCACAATAAATGACAACATGTTCTGAAAAGCTGGAAGAAAACATTTCACGACTCAGCAGGGAACTCGGCAACCAGATTCACAACCCACGATAACAGGAGCACGCAGAAGCATAGAGATCACGACACCCAGAAACTTTCGGTTGGGTTTTTTTTTTTTCTCAGCAACCAAAAAAGAGATCACGACACCCAGAAACTTTTGGTTGGTTTTTTTTTTTTTCTCAGCAACCAAAAAAGAGATCACGACACCCAGAAACTTTTGGTTGGTTTTTTTTTCTCAGCAACCAAAAAAAACATTTTTATATGCAGATCTTAAGGACACACACTCATCGTGTCAAAGATCTGTCATCAGAGAAGAAAAAAAAAGGGAGCGACACACCTAATTCCACCTCTTTCAGTTTTATTTGATTTTTTTTTCTGTGTTGTGTAGATCAATCACACTCCCGAGATCTACGGCTCTGATACCATATTGACACTCTGAAAGCAAATGCAGAAACCGAGGCAGAGAGAGAGAGAGACGGCAGTATGAAAAATAGAACTCGTTAAACACATTAGGGCTGCTCTCTATGTTAAATAGAGAGAGGCCAAAAGAATAAATTACCTCCAGGTCCCTTATTAAAAAATAATTCAAATAACCTCCAAACTAAGAAGGTTTAACCTTAAACCACCTATTCTCAACAGTTATCTTTATTGATTCTTATTCCCGTTATACTTGGATATATTTCTTAAAACACAAGCATGAAGTTTTTCAAATATTTCGGAAATTCCATTCGATGGTCAAAACAAAGTTTGCTTGTGATATTGTGCATTTACAATGTGATGGTGGAGGAGAGTATTCATCGAACGAGTTTATTGCCTTTCTTCGGGATAAAGGAATAAGTCGACAGGTTTCTTGCCCTCATACTCCTAAACAAAATGGGGTTGCGGAGAGGAAACACAGGCATATTGTAGAGAGCGCGATGAGCATGTTACATGATAGCAATGTGCTCGTTAGTCTCTGGACAGAAGTTTTTCACACATCTGTTCATA
Organism: Nuphar pumila; assembly: GCF_984573655.1. Lineage (NCBI taxonomy): Eukaryota > Viridiplantae > Streptophyta > Magnoliopsida > Nymphaeales > Nymphaeaceae > Nuphar > Nuphar pumila. Next base: position 145,917,609 of record NC_143251.1, read on the forward strand.
TCATAAATCGTCTTCCTATGGCACTTTTGGATCGGAAATCTCCCTATTATACTTTATTCGGGCAACATCCCTCTTACGATGAGTTGCGTGTTTTTGGTTGTGTATGTTATGTACATGTTGATTCATCTCTGCGAAATAAGTTTCAGGACAAGGCTGTCAAGTGCAGATTTATTGGGTATGCAGATGAATACAAAGGTTATCGATGTTATGATCCTACTACAAAACGTATTAGGACCTCCAGAAATGTTGTTTTTGACGAACGAAATTTTCAGGTCAATGACTCTGCAGCGTTGCCATCTCGAGAATTAAAAGTATATGATCCATGGATGAGCGCAGATCTTTTTGCTAATACAGGAGAAACATGTCAGACAAATTGTCCTTCCTTCGGCTTGAGTAGGGAGTTGAATGACTCACAGATGCATGTTGAATTATCTCCAGTTGAGTCTCCAGTTGAACCACCCCCAGTAGAACGCTTCTCTGGGCATATATACACTAGACGGGACAAAAATACAGAGCCGAGGAATGTGGAAAGCATCGCCAATGATCCGGCTCAAAGGCCGTCACACATTAAGCATCCTATTCAACGATGGGTGAGTTATGAGACCTTCTCCCTTGATTTCTAGTTGTTTATGTCTCAGCTCACAAAACAGGATGAACCCACTTGTTTTAATCAAGCTCTTCAATCCCGTCATTGAACTGAAGCTATGAATTAAGAAATGGAAGTTCTTCATGAATGCCAGACTTGGGAAATAGTCCCTCGGCCAGAAGGAAAGAATGTAGTTGGTTCAAAATGGGTTTATAAAACAAAGTATAAGCCTGAAGGAAGCATTGACAGATATAAGGCACGACTTGTTGCTCGAGGATTCATACAAGAATATGATGAAGACTACGATCAAACCTTTAGTCCGGTAGTCAAAATGGGTACTATTCGTGTCATCATATCCCTAGCAGTCGATCGAGGTTGGAGCCTTAGCCAGACGGATGTTAAAAATGCATTTTTGCATGAAACTTTAAAGGAAGAAGTGTATATGGAGCAACCTCCTGGTTATGCCGCGAAGGATCCTACTGCCTGGGTGTGCAAACTAAGGAAATCTCTGTATGGGTTGAAACAGGCCTCTCGTTCCTGTTTGAAAGTTTCTCTATGCAAATTCAGAGTTATGGCTTTAGAAGATGCCCTCTAGATCACTCACTCTTTATTTACCAAAAGGCAGACATTGTTATACTTCTTCTTATATATGTTGATGACATTGTGATCACTGGGAGTTCAGATAATCATGTGCAAGACGTGAAACAGTTTTTAATGAAAACTTTCAAGATGAAAGATTTAGGGGAGTTGAGGTACTTTCTTGGTGTGGAAGTTGACAGACAACAAGACACATTGACACTCATGCAACAAAAATACACTCTTGACCTTCTGGAAAGAGCCGGGATGACGAATTGCAAACCAGTCAGTACTCCTAGTGTATTACATCAAAGGCTGAGCTCTGAAGATGGTCATCTTTGTGTCAACCCTACAACGTATAGAAGTCTCGTGGGGATGTTACAGTACTTGACCTTTACCAGACCTGATATAGTTTTATGTTGTCAATCAGGTATCCCAGTTTATGCATGCTCCAACGGAGGGTCATATGGAAGCTGTGAAGCGCATTCTACGCTATTTAAAAGGAACTATAGGAGACAGACTTGTTTATCGCAAGAACGATAATCTGCATAGAGGACATGAACTCATCACTTATACAGACGCAAATTGGGCAAGGGATTCAGATGAGAGACGATCTGTCTCTGGATATTGTGTATATATTGGACACAATTTAGTGTCCTGGAGCAGCAGAAAACAAAAGGCAGTGGCACGATCGAGTACAGAGGCTGAATACAGATCGATGGTTGCAGGCACGGCAGAAGCCACATGGATTAGACACTTATTGAGTGATCTTGGGGAGACAATTATTCGATCATTTCCTCTATGTGACAATCAAAGCGCAATAAACATTGCATGTAATCCTATCCAGCATAGCAGAACGAAGCACATTGAGATTGATCAACATTTCACACGACAGAAAGTCGAGATGAAGGAGATAGAACTACGTCATGTTCGAACACAAGAATCAAGTGGCAGACCTGTTTACCAAGGGGTTAACAGGACGTCAATTTTGGTTATTGAAGAGCAAGTTGTACATGCTCCAAAATCACGTACAACTTGAGGGAGGGTGTTAAAATATACCATGCGTATGGATCTGGATCCAGATCCATACGCATGGCATATTAAATGAAACACATGCTAAATTCATCTTCATTAAGGGCATCCTTGTTGTTAAAATGTAAAACTGTACATATATGTATATATAATAATATTATATTATTATATATATATATATATAAATACATTTTTAATTTCTTTCTTTTCTGTATTTTTTTTCCTTTATTTTTATTTTTGTCTTTATGTCATCTAGTTCAGTTTGAACTAGAATGACTGTTGCTAGTCAAGTCCTGTCCAGACTTGACTAGCAATAGAGCTGTTGGACTGACACAGTCCAACAGCTCTTAATAGAGCTGTGGGACTGACACATTCCAACAGCTCTAAATAGAGCTGTTGGACTGTGCCCAACAGCTCTATTGAGTCCTCTTTCAGCTGTGTATATAAAGGGGTGCAGCCCCTCTTGTATTTCACTCCAATGCTTCTTAAGCAATTGGTTTTTCATATCAATAAAGAATACATTTTTATTTTTATTTTGTTTCCAGTTATACCCTTTTTAAGGGTTATGCTTTAGTGTCATTCTTGACACTTGCTCTTGTTAATCAAAGCTCGTGTTTCGAAGATCCCCATTTCATTTCATGGTATCAGAGTCGCGGAAGTACTAAATCTTGAGGAAAAGCTGCCTCGGTTTCCGTGCCCGTTTGCAAAAGTGTTCGCCACTTGAAGAGAAGTGTTTTATCACTTCATTGGAGAAGATTTCACATCTTGTTGTATTGTTTTTTTTTTCTTTCTTTCTCATTTTCCTTCTTGTTTCTCTTCTATCCCTATTCTTTCTCTCCTTGTAATCGATGGATGACAATGATAAAGTCACCATCATGCCTATGAAACTAAGCGATACGAACTATGTAACATGGGCTTCAATCATGAAGCACCATATATGGGGAAAAGGCTTATGGGGGATTGTGGATGGTTCCGATTCGGAACCTAAGCTATCTCTTACTAAAAAGGAGGGAGATAAAGACGTCCCTCTATCGGAAGAAGAGAAAATCAAGGCTATTGCCTCATACGAGAAGAAATGGAAAGAATGGAGAATATCTCATGCGAAGATAATGTCATGGCTTATCAATAGCGTTGACATTAAAAAATGCTCAAGTCTTGCCAAATTTGATCATGCCGATAAGGCATGGGAATACCTTAAGAATATGTATTCCCTTAAAGATATTGCACACGTGTGCAACCTCCAAGAAAAAGTTCGAATGATGACACAAGGAGACAAAACTATTCGTGAATATTACAATGGGTTGTCCGAACTTTGGGAAGAACTTTCTCTTTTAGAACCAAAGTGGCATTGTGCCGAAGACATCGAGCTTCGTCAGAAACAACTCGATGTTGAACATTTTTACCAGTTTATCACTGGATTAAGGCCGGAATTTGAAACCACTAAATCGGCCCTACTTCACCGGGGAAAAATTCCTTCTATTGTTGAAACTATTGAAGAGTTAACAATGGAAGAAAATCGTCTCCGGAAAGGTTCTTTAAAAATTGAAGATGATTCCGTTTTAGCCGTGTCTAGACCAGGGAATCATGTTCGATCATATAGGCCTCCTCACTTTAACCGACAAAATGGTGACTATGATAAGAAGAAAGTTATTTGTCATCACTGTCATGAACCGGGACACTACAGGCCACAATGTCCCAGACTTAAGGAGCTGAGAGAAAAAAGAGTTGCAATTGCTGGATCGGAGCCTAAAGATCAGGATGCACCAGTTTCCCTGGCCCAACTAATGGAGATCCTTCAGCCTCTCATCAAAGGTGCCTCTTCCTCATCTGAAGCTTCAACCGGCGCAGCAGCCTCATCTTTTTCTGATTTAGGTAAAATTTCTTGGCTTCTTGACTCTGGTGCATCTTTTCATATGACCCCAAATAATCAAAGTCTATCCAAATGTGTTAAAAATAAAACAAGTGTGTCAAAGGTCTTTACTGCTGATGGGACTTCTCTTAAAATAGAAGGAATAGGAGATTTTGAAAAAATTTATAAAACAAAAAAATTTTTTATTCCAGAAATTAGACATGTTCCCAAATTAAATTTAAATCTTTTATCTGTATCTCAAATTTCTGATTATGGGTGTAATATTTCTTTTTCTTCTCATGGTTGTTGGGTACAGGATCGCCAGTCAGGCAAGCTGATTGGGGAAGGCCATAGAGAAGGAGGACTCTATTACATGGATTTTTTGGAAATACCGAAGAAAGCTTTTTGTTATAATATTCAAAAAATAGAGTTGGAACTGTGGCATAAGAGACTTGGTCACCCACATATAGCCAAAATCCAACATTTTCCAAATCTAGGGAAATTTTGTAACTCTGAATCATTTGATTGTAAAGATTGTATTCTCGGCAAAATGAAAAGATTACCATTTCAGAACAGAACATTTTTCTCTTCAAGACCACTTGAATTAATACACTCGGATGTTTGGGGTCCTGCACCAGTAATTTCTAAAGGAGGATTTGTTTACTATGTTATTTTTGTCGATGATTTCTCCCGACATACGTGGATGTACTTTCTCAAACATAAGTCTGAAGTATTTTCATACTTTCAAACTTTTCATAATATGGTTAAAAACAAATTTCAAAATGATATTACTATTTTTCGCACAGATTCAGGGGGAGAGTTTTTATCCACAGATTTTCAAAATTATCTTAAATTGCATGGCATCACACATCAAAGATCTTGTCCTTATACACCTCAACAAAATGAACTGGCAGAACGAAAACATCGCCATATTATAGAAACCACTAGAACTTTATTAATAGCAAATCAAGTCCCTAAAGACTTTTGGGCAGAAGCTGCCTTAACTGCCACCTATCTCATTAATAGGATGTCATCTTCTTCGTTACAAAATATCACTCCCATTGAAAAACTTATGAACATTTCTCCAGACTACTCTAGATTAAGAATATTTGGGTGCAAATGTTTCATATTTACTGACAAAAATGATAAACTTTCCCCTCGTGCGATTCCCTGTGCCTTTTTAGGATATGCTGAAAACCAGAAAGGTTATAGATGTTTTGACTTCAAAAATAATAAACTATATGTGTCTAGAAATGTTTCCTTTCTTGAAAAGGAGAGCTTCTTTGATTTTAGAAAATTAAAAGACGTCACTGAGTACTCCTTTTTGCTAGATCTAACATTAACATCTGATGAATATGACCTTGATTGTAACTTTGATGATGATCCAAGAATTATTGATCTTAATGTTGAAAATGAAGAAGTTCATAGAGATACTAGTATTCAATATTCCATGCGACAAGAGTCTAATACTCCATGTGCACTTGAGAAATATTCTAACATTCCAACTAGACAATCATCCCGGATCTCGAGGCCTCCAGAAAAGTTTGTATCATACGAGTCTTTCTCACCCACATATAGGGCAGTTATTGCATTAATTCACTCATATGAAGAACCATCCACATATTTTCAAGCAAAAAATGATATCAAATGGATAGAAGCCATGAAAGTTGAATTAGATGCACTTGAAAAGGCTTCTACATGGAATATTCAAGATCTTCCTCCAGGGAAGAAAACTATAGGATGTCGATGGGTTTATAAAATTAAAACCAAGAGTGATGGTACTCTTGAAAGATATAAAGCCCGTTTAGTAGCCAAAGGTTATGCCCAAGAATATGGGATTGATTATGAAGAAACCTTTGCTCCGGTGGCTCGTATGACTACTGTCCGAACCTTAATTGCCTTAGCTTCTATCAAAAAATGGTCTATTTTTCAAATGGATGTCAAAAATGCTTTTTTAAATGGAAAGCTAGTTGAAGAAGTATATATGGAACCCCCTCCTGGTCTAAGTATTCCTAAGGGTAAAGTCCTTCGCTTAGAAAAAGCTCTTTATGGACTTAAACAAGCACCAAAAGCTTGGTATGATAGGTTTAGTCGTGTTATGATTGATATTGGTTTTCAATTCTGTTTAACTGACACTGCTTTGTTTATTAAGAATTCTGATGCAGGGATCATTGTGCTTCTTCTCTATGTGGATGATATGATCATCACCGGAAGCGATAAACAGGGAGTTGAAACAATCAAAACACTTCTTAAATCTCATTTTGAAATGACTGATTTGGGCTTGTTGAGATATTTTTTAGGCATTGAAGTTGCTTATTCTCCTAGAGGATATTTATTATCTCAGACTAAATTTGCTTTTGATATTGTTTTCAGGTCTGGTATTACTGATGATAAGAAAGTTGACACTCCAGAAGTTGTTAATGTTAAAATGAAGATTGATGATGGAGAACTTCTTGCAGACCCTACTCCTTACAGACAGCTTGTCGGGGCACTTTCCTATCTATCCATTACCAGACCAGATATAGCACATGTTGTTCATACAGCAAGTCAATTTCAACATGCTCCTACTTCTGTTCATATGGGAGCAGTCATGCGTATTATCAGATACATCAAGTCCTCTCTTTCACGAGGACTTTTCTTATCTTCCACCTCTTCTCTTGATTTAATTGCATATACTGATGCTGATTGGGGAGGTGATCCCAATAACAGACACTCAACCACTGGCTTTTGTGTCTTTTTAGGGGAATCATTAATCTCGTGGAGGTGTAAAAAGCAGCAGAAGGTATCTCTCTCATCCACCGAAGCTGAATACAGAGCCATGGCAACCACGACCATGGAAGTAGTTTGGCTCCGACGACTGCTTGCTGACATGGGAGTTGAAGCAACAAAGGCTTCACAAATGTGTTGTGACAACAAAAGTGCGATCTACATTGCCAGTAACAGAACATTCCACGAACGCACCAAACACATCGAAATGGATTGTCACTACGTCAGAGAGGAATATCTACACGGGATAATTGATCTGCCATATGTCACTTCAGAATATCAGTTAGCAGACCTCTTTACAAAGCCTCTCGCTGCTCCCCGATTTCACTTTCTCTTAGACAAACTTTCGCTCATTGTACCGTAAGTTTGAGGGGGAGTGTTAAAATGTAAAACTGTACATATATGTATATATAATAATATTATATTATTATATATATATAAATACATTTTTAATTTCTTTCTTTTCTGTATTTTTTTTCCTTTATTTTTATTTTTGTCTTTATGTCATCTAGTTCAGTTTGAACTAGAATGACTATTGCTAGTCAAGTCCTGTCCAGACTTGACTAGCAATAGAGCTGTTGGACTGACACAGTCCAACAGTTCTTAATAGAGCTGTGGGACTGTGCCCAACAGCTCTATTGAGTCCTCTTTCAGCTGTGTATATAAAGGGGTGCAGCCCCTCTTGTATTTCACTCCAATGCTTCTTAAGCAATTGGTTTTTCATATCAATAAAGAATACATTTTTATTTTTATTTTGTTTCCAGTTATACCCTTTTTAAGGGTTATGCTTTAGTGTCATTCTTGACACTTGCTCTTGTTAATCAAAGCTCGTGTTTCGAAGATCCCCATTTCATTTCACTTGTAATATCTCTGATATTACAAGGCTCATTGTATACTTGTTTTGCTTTATAAAAGTTAGGGTTTGGAGGTCGAGCAATATGTGTGCCGCCCCAGCCGATTGTGCATCTCGCTCTCTCTCTCTGCCAATTGTGCATCTCTCTCTCTCTCTCTACTTTCCTGTGCAGGCTGAACCACACATACGAGATCGAAATCTCATAGTATCTACCTATTATATATAAAATATATATTTATTTCTTTTCAGCCATAAGGGTATATTTGTCATTTTACACATTCTTTTTTTAGAATATGTATGTAATTTTTGCTTTTTCTTTTCTTTTCTTTTCTTTTCTTTTCTTTTCTTTTATTTTATTTTATTTTTTCTTATTCATTTGGTTTTAGCACATAGAGGGGCCTACTCAATGAGATCATTGGGCCCTCCCATGGTTATAATTACAACCGTTGGAGGGGTCCCAACGATCACATTGGGAGCCCCTCCAAGGCCTCTCATTATGTATGAATATGGAGTTCCCCCTTGTGTTTTTGCATGGCTTTGAGTCAAAGCCCAAGGGTTCAATAAAGTTTCTCCAATATTTTTTATGTCATTGTGCATTTGTGAGATTTAGTGGGATGTGCACAAGTATTCTAAAGAGTTCTTATTGTGCATGTGTGTCGGGTTTATTATCAAGAATATTAAGGTCTTGATCATAGTATCTTGTTAGAGATACTTTCACAATCATATCATATCGTAAAAAACTATAAATTTTTAATAAAAAAATTCAAAAAAAAATAAAAAATCATGAAAAATTAGAAAAAAACTACCAAAAAATCTAAAAAAATCATAACAAATGAAACAATGATGAATTGACAAAATACAACCATAAAATCACATATGAATCATTTATGTCTCTATAAGCTGCATAAAACATCATCAAACATCAACTATCTCACAACAATGCAAAATATTAAATATCTTGCAATTAAGAACATGTCACAAGACTCATACTTTCATATTACATAAACAAAAATATTATGACAATAGTTGCACTTGATTTTCAATCGGTTTTCACTCATTACTTGAGTGCCCTAATGTCATGCCGGATCATCTCTTGTCATCTTTGTTGGAGGAGTGTGGAGCCTGATTTCTACTTTGATATAAATCTCTAATTTTGGAGGGTAGCTTTATGATCTTTACTCATAATAAAGATTTTTTACCTTAACCCACTTCCTTGAGCGAAAAAATGGCGTGAAAATGCACTTTTATTTTAGCAAACCGCAAAAGCCATCTCCCTTGTGCACGAATTGACCTCCAAATTGCTCTCACAAGTCCTAGGGTGCATGGATACTTCTTTAATGACTTTTACACAAATGAGAGAGTCGACCTCAAGAAGTCTTTAAAACCCAAAACTGAAAAGTTACGATTCAGCCCCTTTTTAAGTGTGTTAACCTTGTATCGTTCGATAAGGGTCTGTTTAAATGAAATAGCGAAAAATACAAAAACAATGTCACTAAGAGCTTTACAAGATTACGATCACAACCGTGCATAGGCACAAACCAATGCCATTAAGGGCTTACAAGATCGCAACACAACGTGCACAAGCACAAGTCCACTATAGGACAAAACAACAGACATCAAGAGCCAACAACACAAGCACTAAGTGCATATAAAACACTAAGAAACTAAATAGAAAAACACAAAATGTAAAAAATATTAATCTTTATTGAGAATAAATGCTTAAGAGAAGAATTAACAATTGAGGGGGAACAAAGCCCCTTTATATACACTTTACAAGGGAGAGAGAGAGAGAGAGACCAAATGGGAGCTCCCAATAGAGTCATTGGGAGGTCCCAACGGTCATATTTATGACCGTTGGAGAGACTCCAATGACTCTATGGTCAAAAAACCATAGAACCCTTGCTTAAAAGGGCAAATTACAAAAAAGGGAAAAATTGTTCCTAATGAACAGTCCCTATTACATGAGTAAAATGATGAAAACACCCCTAGAAGATATTTACCTATTACATTATTATAAATAATATATACATATATATGAGTATATATATGTATATATGTACAATATGAAACAAATATATACGTATGACAATGCATACATATATATATATGCATGTACATCTTAACATATGTATCATACGATACGCACTTGTATCACATATCATATCGATATTCCTCATAATAACGACATGTATCATAACATATCGTGTGATACGGCACGATACATACTATATACAAGACAAGTCACTTGCATATGGATTCATAACTGAGATGAAGCCGATATGTCAACCAACATCTCCTAATTCCACAATACTCAGAGCATGCTAGGCCTCAATGTTTGGAAACACAACCCATCACAGCATAAGAAAAAGCAAGTTTCCATTACACAATTTCATGAGACAAAGTTAAGACCTATAAGGAACACAACATGGAAAGATCCACATGGTCAAATAGGTATGAAAGAAAATGTTACAAATTAACAAACACACTAACTTAAACATAGGATAGTTTTTTATGGGGATCAACTAGGATAATGCAATAAGCATGAATTCCTGAAGGAAGAAAGCCCCATGGTAGGCAATGCACAGATTTTTAGCTTTTCTATGAAAAGGCACTCAATTTAGCAAGTATGATTTTTCCAGTGATATAGCTCCTAGGCATTATTAAAGCACCAAAATTATTTTCTAACTTACCTAGAAAAATAAAACTGAACATGCAAAGAGCCACTAACATCATTTTAGATTTTTTTAAACTAAAACATAATGTCTTTCCAGAGACATTGATTACCTTATATTTTCTTTGATTGTTCTCTCCCATGGTTGATACACTTTTTACCAATTGGGAAACGACATGAATTTCAATCACCAAGTCTCTGTGTGCTACCAAGCACCATGTATTGGACATGCTTTAGAAGAGCCAAGGACTTAAAAAGATTTTATGACGACAAGTAGCAATGATTCAAAATTAAGCACCCACAGAATTTGACTATTTCAGATCTTAAACCAGGAAGGTTCTTCAATAATTGTTCCAAAGACTTTAAATCTTGAATTAGAGTCCAAAAAAGTCCATGAACTTTTAGAGCTTATGAGGATGTCAAGTCTGAGGAAATGAGATCCCACTTTCTCAGAGATGTCCTTGATCACATAAAACCCAAGGTAATCAAACACCTTAAAAGGGTCTAAGGCATAAAACGTAATGTGTATGTACCATATACACTATCCAAACAATGATATCATTTTGAAAGAAAAAAAAAGTTCGAACAAAGAGATCCTAAACACAGACTAACAAATCCTGATCACTGTTCTCGGGAAATAGTTTGTGCGTCCATAGTCTACTCTAGAATAAATACAAATGGAGAAAACGAATCAACCAATGTCAACCTTGAATATCAATATTTAAAAAATGAAAGCAGGCAAATTGGGCAAACCTTTGTCAATTGTCCTTTGCAAAATAATTCTGGTCTTTGCAACGGAAGCATCACCAATTCCTTCAATGTATCTTTGACATTTTCCAGGGCTCCAATGTCATCAAAGGTTACACCGATATCACTTGAAGGGATGACATCAGCCAACAGCCTCTTCTCAAATTCATTCTCTGTGACCACATCCTGCTCAAGTGAAATGGCAGAACTAAATACCACTTATGAATTCAATAAGGCTAGTTTATGTATAAATTATAAACCAACCATTAAGGGCTTGATCAGTAAAATATACAGAAAATGCTCACGTCACAGGATCGTAGAGACAAGCACTAATTGCTTATAACTTTACAAGTATATGACATATGGTCATTCTTCTAAAAAAATTTAGATTCAGAATATTTAATTTCTCCATGTTCAGTATACAATATATAAATATTGGTCAAATGCAATATTTCTGATGAAAGAAAAGTGATCATACTGTAAGACACTGGAAACTGATATAAAAATACCCAGCTTTAGGTATGATGACTGAGGTTATTACAAATTTTACCTTGAGTGATTTCTTCGAACTTTTAGACTCGTTCTGGAAACCCTGTAAAATACTGATCCCATATTGAATGCTGCCACAGTTCATCATTATAGAAAAGGCAAATATGAATAAGAAGGAATAATATAACTGTAATTCCATAACTCCAGGAAATTCATAAGACATCAAAGTCCAATAACCTCTCACTAGATATGACCAGTTTGCCATTTTTGACAGAAGCTTCGCTGCTTTGCATAAGATGGTGACTCAAAGCCCAACCAACAATTTTTTCGGCATCTGCACAAGCAAGCATATGAAAAACCCAAATTATGACAAAATAAAATACTCATACAAACCAGAAAAACTGAAAAAAGTGAAGGAAAACCACCCACTTTCGTTTGTGATTGTCTGATCCTTTACAGATAATTCTTCAAGCTCATTGCACTCCAACTTATTGCGCTTAAGAACCTGCACATTTGTGAAACCATTATTTCTCAATTTCAAGGATAAAAGAATTTCAGTCCCACAAGATTATATGTGCAGCTCATGCTCACAATGGGTCTTATTGACAGCAGCACAAATCATAAGTTAGATCAAGGATCAATCTAAGAAATTGTGACAAAAATTTGATTTGGTGACTCAGAAATGTAAATGACAGATGAGAAAAATCAGCAAAACCATACAAATACTCGCAGCCACTAAGGTCTTGACACGCTATAGCCTGCTCCAACCAGGTCTGTGTATGGATTACAGAACCTGGCAGGTCCTAGTAAAGGTCCTACCATATAAAGAAAAAGATTTCATGTTGATTTAACTACAGTCCAAAACATGGTGGCTCTTAGTCTCAGTCTTGCCGAGTTTCAGATTCTGATGGATAGAGGCATAGAGCTACATGTACGAAAATTTCAATCCAGTTCTGTGACTTTGCCCCTGGCTGGACTATTTCGGTGGATATAGACCAGGTAGATATCGGACACAGTTGTACCTGATTTGGGTCATGGTGTGTCTGGATCACAATAATAGTAAATATATGTTTTGTTCTTTGTGGTTCTGAGTGGATCTTAGTGAGTGGTGGTCATGGATATTGGTCCAGTGTCTGGTCCTTCATGGATTCAGCTGTTCAGGCCTGTCATAGTTGTCAAGTGCCAATGAAGCCCTTGAGAGATCAAAAGAACAAGAGATGATAGACTAGGTTGCAGATAAATGTGGTAAATGAGAAGAACAAGGGGAAAGACCGGTCCATAGCATGTAGGATGAACATGGATAAATGAAATCAGATTAGCTAATTCCATCCTTGATTGGTTTTTTTATAAAAATAACCCACATGAACTTTTTAGCAGCAAAGGGCCCCAAACTGCTGAAAGTGTCAAAATGGGAGACAACACCGAAGCCATTTTCCCAGCAATATGTTCAAGCTGAATAAATAAACAAGTTGTTCTACATGCGAAAACTCAATCATTAAAAGAACAATTCACGTTTTAGCTCTCAATTTCTCATAATTTGTCATAGCAACGATCCAAATTTCTTTTTTTAAATTTCTTTTTTTATCATCACAATATCACTCGAATATGCACAAATGTAGAAGATATCACCTGAGGGTGAAAAGTTTCCAAAAATTAAATCAGAAGTGAAATAAATCCAACCTGGCAGACTCGAGCAAACATGACTTTGTCAACTTGTTTCAAACTGTGCGAGCCAATGCAAGTCTATATTTCAATTTTGTGAAGCAACAGTTAACCAGATCCTTAGTGTTAAAACGGACAAATCCTGACACAGAAACCAGAAAAAAAAAAGAATACGTAGTAAACCAAGAAAAATATAAACTGTGCAAGAGACCACTGTCACCACATTTTAATACACAACCATTAGTTTAAATGAGGATATGAAATTGCAGAAAGTGTCAGTGATTAAATGATATCCCTGAATTATTGAACCAATCAGCTATTTCCATCAGAGGTCAACTGGAAGGAATACTGACACATTTGCTAGACTGAACGTTGAGCTTCAGCCCACACAGTGCAAAATAAAAAAGCAGTTCACCCACACAGCAGAATGAATTTTTTACATTCAAGGCTAAAAAACATCACCAGAAGACATAGGTATGCAAATATACTTACAGAACGAATGTTTGAAAGGTTTGACTGTGCTTTTAAGGTTTCAACATCCCTCTCCAACTGTTGCTTCCAATCTGACAGTACATTTTCATCCTGCCAAAACCCTACCTTATCAACTAAAAGGTAATAGCAAAGCGAAGCAAATAATGATAGTGAGGCCTGTACAATGCACATACCTGTGGACTTTGAATAGTCACTTTATTAGGAAAAAGTTTAGACAATAACTTCATCACCTTTGGCAGTTCTTTCCCTCTCTCATGGAGCCTGCTGAAGTTATCCTGCATACAATTCACAACAACAAATGTGAAATATAGAAAATAAACTCATACGGATTAACAAGCACAAAAAAGACCCATGCATAAACAGCATCCTTTAATTATGGCTATGAAGAGACATATCTAGGCAAGCCTTATGATGATGATGATGAACTGAACAGCAACAAATTACCAACATTGTTTTAGATATAAAAGCTTCCCAAATATTTGGACAAATATAGGAAACATATGACCGAAAATTCCAATGGCACCATCATTTGGAGAAGGGGAAACAAGTAAAATAGACAATAGTGTTTTTTTTACACATTTAAACACATGGAATTGAGAAAAGCTACACATCCACATGTTCAGGGATTGCATTACTATCATATGATATAACAATAGGCACAGATAACACCGATATATTGAAAATATCAGCTATATCAAGGTTGTTTGTATCGTGTCGTATCGTACAATATGGTACGATACATAGCGTTACTTTTGTTGCTTATGACGCAATACACACTCGTATCGCGATACGAGTGTGTATCGTACGATACACCCCTGTATCGTATTGTATCGTACGATTCAGTGCATATCGTACGATACACCATGGTTTTAAAACTTGCCGAGTCAACTCGGTGACTTGGTTGACTCGGCTCGGCTCGGCCCTCCAGCGAGTCAACCCAGCAGGGTAAACTTGACTCGGCCTGACTCGGTCTGACTCGGCCGAGTTCTGGGATATTTGAAATTTGATTTTTTGGGTATTTTAAAATAACAGTTTAATAATAAATAATAAATTACAAGACAAACCAGTTCAAAGATACAATAATCTATCAATCTTTATGTGTTGATTAAACATATTGGCAAAAAAATTGATTCGAGGATCTAACAAAAAAGTGAAGCATACACGTATCGGTGCTTGTAATTCATGTTCTGGTGTTGGGTGCCTTTGAGTGTTGTTTTATGAACACATATCAAATCCTTCATTGTATATAAAAATACATTTTTGTACAAAGTCTGTATCACACCTGTGCATAACAATTTGTACCCTGTCATCCTTATTTTTTGACAGAAACACCCATATCATACCAGTTGTGCTGATCTTGTACAGTATGCTTGTACAAGTATCCATGTGACAACATTTCCCTTGGTCATAATTGGAATTTCTTCTGGTGATTCATTCTCTTATTGTTGTTTTACCTTGTTGCAACTAATTCAATCTGCTTTTTATGCAAGATGATGTGTTGTTCTCAATGAGGTGAGATCACTAGAAATGAAAGCTAACAGAAGCTAGGGTGTCTTCTGGAGAAGTTTAGCTGAAATTCCTAAACCATTCTATTTAGAAACTTGAGTTTAAGTATGTTTCTAGACTCAGTTACATGGGGCCTTCATTGAATACCAAAGACATGCTTGTTATGAAGAAGTTTCTTCATGTAACTTGATCTTTCCATGTGACCTTGTTATGAAGAAGTTTGTACTTTTTCTACTTTGAACTTGCAATTTTTTATTGTCAACTCTTTAGACTATATGTTTACTGAAAAACATGGTTTGAGACAAATTATATATTGTTTTTCTTTTAAAATCAAAAGTTAACAAAACCTGGTTTGAGTCACCGAGTTGACCCACCGAGTCACGAGTCAATAAAGAACGAGTCGAGTTCCAAGTCACGGGTTTTAAAACCTTGCAATACACCTTCGGCGCACTTTGAAAAGGTCAAAAAATATTTTTTTTTCATTTTGAGTCTTAAATACTTTTTGAGGACCAACTCCTCCATTTGTCTAGAGGCCATTAGAAGTGCATTTTAACCGCTTTTTCACCCAAAAAGTGGTTTAAGATAAAAAAATGCATTTCCACCATTTTTCACTCAAGAAAATGGGTTAAAGTAAAAAAAAAATCTTTATTATGAGTAAAATTACAAAGCCACTCTCCAAAAAAAATTGCCTGGAGGGAGGGGGTTGCGGGCTAACCCCCTACAACGGCAAAAATTAAAGATTTATATTAAGGTAGAAATCAAGCTCCACGTCGTTAGGACCCGATCCGTTTGTAACAAGGTCCTATAAATACTCCTTTAGGGTTTTCTTGTTAAGCTAACCTATTTTCTGAGTTTGGGTGTTTTGTGCAGCTTTAGGGTGTTTTTGCAGAAGAAAGTCATCATCTATCTTTGTAATCTCCCTTTTTTGACATAGTGAAAATCTCTACTCTTTCGCCGTCCGTGGAAGTAGGCCTTTGGCTGAACCACGTAAATCGCATGTCATTGTGTGTGCTTGTTTTCTTCTCGAATCTCCCTCTCTCATTCGTGTTTATTCCATTGTGCAACTTTCTAACAAGAACAATGCAAAATATTAAATATCTTGTAAATTAAGAACATGCCACAAGACTCATACTTTCATACTACATAAACAAAAATATTATGGCAATAGTTTCACTCGATTTTCAATCGGTTTTCACTCATTACTTGAGTGCCCCATTGCTACTCTGATTCCACTTCCAAAATTTTCCTCAATATGGTTTTCTTCAAGTGATGTGTCAGGGTTGTAACATGGAATTCAAGGCACATCTCAACAGTTCTTGTTGCAGCTCATAGAGACATAAATGCTTCATATGTGATTTTATGGTTGTATTTTGTGCAATTCATCATTATTTGATGTGATATGATTTTTTTAGAATTTTTACTAATTTTTCTGATTCTTTTATATTTTTTAAAAAATATATATTAAAAAATTACGATAAGATATGGTGTTACTATTGGCCCGACCGATACGAGTAACGATACGCTACTTACAACCTTGGGCTATATAGCTTTTTTTTGGAAAACTATTTAAAAGGAAAAAAAGGTGACATTTTCAAATTTAATTTTACAGATATTATCGCAATAATATCATGATATTTTCAGCTACTTATACTTACAATCTTAAATAAGTTTTTCTTATTTCATGCATATATTTTAGTTATTTCTTTTATTATATGTGTACCTCATTATCAAAACATGTTATTTTCTTGTTTATTTTTATTATTTTATATCTTCTATTTTTTAAACACCAAGATTTTCTTGAGATATCAACTAAGCCTATATTATTCCGAGAATTTGGCTTGCTGAGATATAGACAAGACTGATATTTGTGACTATGGATATAGCATAGTAACAAGTTGCGCATAGAACAGCGGAAATGCTACCAGTAAGAATCATCTAAAATCCAAAAAAAAGGGAGTACACAACAATCAAAAGCTTAAGCAGCCTATACAGTATAAAAACAAGTAAATAACAAATATGACAGATTATGGGTGTAAGGCCAATATAAACTAATTCAACATGGAATCAATTATCAATTAGATTTATAACAATCAAAATAGTCTATCCAATTGAACTATCCAAATACAATGATTGATCAACCAACCACACTGGCAGAATTCAAAATAATAAGAGTTGGTCGACCATGTAATGAAGTATGTGGAAATGAAAACAAAGAATGCTAATGCATTCAAAAAGTCCAATAATGGACAAGCACTAAGGTGCACAAATGAAAAGTCCACAAGGGACAATACAAAAGCCTAAAAAGGCTATAAGAACATAAGAAAATAAGAAAATATTTATTAGAGAGAGCATAGAATGCTTGAGATTTACAAGGGATGAAGTCCCCTATATATACACATGAGAGAGCATTGGGGGCTCAAACATGGAGTCGTTGGGAGCCGCATTGGGAGCTCCCACATGGAGTCGTTGGGGGGGCAACGACTCTCTGTTAGGACCCCCAATGCAAGCTACAAAGATCAAAAAAGAAAAGGAAAAATAAATAAATAAAAAGAAAAGAAGAAAATATACAATTAGTGGTTTCTAGAACAACTATGTAAAAAGTCTAAAATACTCCTATCAGGTGTGTGTGTGTGTGTGTGTGTGTGTATATATATATGTTAGTACATGTATTTTAACACCCTCCCTTAACTTTACGAGAAGATAACCGAAAGTTTGTTTAAAAGAAAAATAAAACAAAGAGCAGGAAGAGCTTTGGTGAAGAAGTTCGCGAACTGATATTCTGATGTGACATATGACAACGTAATAGTTTCTTTTAGATATTCATCACGTACATAGTGACAGTCCATCTCAATATGCTTAGTCCGCTCGTGAAAGGTGTGGTTGCTTGTAATGTAAATGGCACTTTTGTTATCACAGCACATCTTTGAGGGTGTGACGATGCCCATATCATTGAGAAGACTTTGAAGCCATACGAGCTCCATTGTTGTAGTAGTCATTGCCTGATATTCCGCTTCAGTTAAGGATAGTGATACTTTATGTTACTTCTTGCATCTTCATGAGATCATTGAGTCACCTAAAAACACACAAAAACCAGTAGTTGAGACTCTATCATTAGATTTTCTCCCCAATCAGCATCAATATAAGCAAACAAATCAAATGAAGAGGATAAGGAAAGAAAAACTCCATTGGTTATTGTGTTCTTGATATATCTAATGATTCTTAAGACTGCACTCATGTGCACAGTGGTAGGAGCATGTTAAAGTTGACTGATTGAGTGAACTGCATGAGCTATGTCTGGCCGAGTGGTGGATAAGTATGTAAGAGATCCAACAAGTTGACAGTAAAGAGTAGGATCTTCGAGCAGAGTCCCATCTTTTAGTCTCAATTTAACATTAATGACTTCAGGGGTCTTTGTCTTCTTCTCATCTGAGATACCAAACTTAATACAAATGTCAGCTGCAAGTTTCATTTGAGAAAGAATATACCCTCTTGGAGAGTATGCAACTTCTATACTTAAAAAATAGCTTAAGAATCTTAGATTAGACATATCAAATTTTTTTTTTTTAATTATTTTAATATCATGAATTCTCTGCTTATCACTTCCAGTGATAATCATATCATCTACATAAAGTAGAAGAATAACCACCATAGATCATGTACCTTTTTCACAAAAAGAGCAGTACCAATATAACATGAACGAAAACCCAAATAAGGCTTAGGCTTTTTTAAGTTTAAGAGTTTTTTTATTCTCAATGCAAATCCCCGACCGAGGATCCATGTAAACTTCTTCACTTAATTCACCATTCAAGAAAGCATTTTTTATATCTAGTTGGTAAATGGGTCATTTGTTTGATGCATGCAACGGCCATGAGGATCCTAACACTAGTCATTCTAGCAACAGGGGCAAAATGTTTCTTCATAGTCAATACCATATTCTTGAGAATATGCCTTCGCTACTAAACTTGATTTACAACATTCTAAAGACCCATCACTCTTAATCTTAACTTTTAAGATCCATCTACATCCTATAGGTTTCTTACCTATTGGTAACGAAGTTATCTCCCAAGTTTTGGCTTTTTCAAGAGCGCTAAGTTCTAAATTCATGGCTTCAATCCATTGGAGAAGATTTTTTGCTTCGTTATAATGAGATGGTTCATGAAATGAATGTAATGCAATTAGGCATGACCTATATTTTGGTGTTAAAGTGTCACAGGATACAAACCTATTTGGAGGATTGGAGACACGACTAGATCTCCTAAGAGAAGCTACCTCAAGATTTGAACCTTGGGAATATTTTTTCAAAGCATTTATAGGATTTTTTTTATCACGTCGGGTATAAGTTTGTATAGGTCTATTAATAATGTCGTCACTTATATGTATTCTCTCCTCAGTATTTTCATTTTCATTTTCATTAATATTTAAGGAGACATCCTCTTTGTCATTCAAAGATTCATCATTAGAGACTAGCTCTCCTTGTGGCAAGAGATCAAACAAAAAAGTATATTCAAATTCATTAGTCTTTGGTCTTCTCAAATCCACTTTCATTTTCTAAAAAAGTTTCATCTTTTGAAACATATAGTTTGTTATTTTTTTATCAAAACATCTATATCCTTTTTGGTTTTCTCCGTAGCCTAAGAATACACATTCGATAGCTTTGGGGGAAAATTTATCCTTTTTATGAAAAAGCACAAAGCACTTACACCCAAAAATTCTTAATCTATTAAAGTCGAGTATTCTTTAAAATACTTTTTCATAAGGAGATATATTTTGTAAAGATGAAGAGGTCATTCTATTTATCAAATAGGTTGTTGTTAGTGTGACTTCGGCCCAAAAAATTTTTTGGAATTTCCTTATAAATAAGTAGTGTCCCAGTGGTTTCCAAGATGTGCCTATGTTTCCTTTCGGCTAATCTGTTTTGTTGAGGGGTTTTAGGACATGATCTTTGATAACAAATTTCATTGGTTTCTAAGTGATTTTGAAACTCATTTGATAAATACTCACCACCCAAATCGGATCTAAGGATGGAGATGTTGCTTAAGAATTGATTTTTAACAATCATATGAATTTTTTTTAAAAATGAGAAGACATCGGATTTCAAATTAAGAAAGTATATCCATACATATCGAGTAAAATCATCAATAAATTTCACATAATATGAGTATCCTCCTTTTGATATTACAGGAGAAGGTCCCCAAACATCCGAATGAACTAATTCAAAAAGCCTTTTAGAAACAAATGTTCTATTTGAAAAATGAGTAGATTTTATTTTCCCAAAAATACAATCCTTACAAGAAAAATTCTTTTCATTACAACATTTTTTCCCAAAGGAAAAATAATACATCTTAGAGAAACTTGGATGTCCAAGTCTTTTATGCCAAGTTTCAATATTTTTATCTTGGACGTAATTACAAAAAGAGTTTGTAGGAAGGTTCAAAAAGTTCATGTAGTAGAGATCTCCCTCCTATGGCCTTGCCCAATCAGCTTCCTGGACCGAAGATCCTACAAGAAGCAACCCTTAAATAAGAAGGAGATTCCACATCCATGATCGAATATTTGAGAAACATAAAGAAGATTTAGATTTAGTTGTGGAACAAGTCTAACATTTGGCACGAAAAAGTTTTTAGAAGAGTTTAAGGTTCTCATACTTTTAATTTATAAAGATGTTTCATCGGCAGTTGAAACATAAGAGGTTTTTGAATTAGAGCATAATTCAAATAGACCATTTTCAAAGAGGTGTCATATAAAAAGAGGCTCATGAATCAAGGATCCAAGAAGACATACCTGGAGGAGAGGAAGAGGCAATTACATCACCTGATCTAGATGATGATTTGAGTAGGGTTTGTAGTGCCTCCGATAGTTGAGTAAGAGAAAATGAATCATTTCCTTTGGTTGATTCTTCCTTCTTTGGTGTAGTTTCTTCAACAGAAGCAACCTTGTTTTGAGGAGCTTCATTTAACTTGGGACAATTTGGCCTTACGTGTCTCAGTTCTTGGCAATGATAGCAAATGGCTTTTCTATAGTTTTCATTATATCCATTTTGTCTCCCAAAGTGTGGAGGTTGGTAAATCTTAACATGATTAACAGGTTTAGACAAGGCCAAGACTTCATCTCCGCCCTTAATCATGCCGAGACGAGTTTTATCTTGACATATTTCGGCAACTGCATCCTCTAGGGGAAGAGGCATAGATCCATGGAGGAGAGAAGATCTAACTTATTCATATTCGAGCCTAAGCCCGTGTAAAAATTGGAAAAAGTGCTCTTTTTCCATTTGTTCTCTTCTAAGTTCAACATCTTCACTAGATACCCACCCACTTGGGTTCTAGTAGAGATAAGTCATCCTACAAGGGACTAAGAGTGCTAAAATAGTTTGAAGAAAAAATTTCCTTGCGAGGTCTTTTTCAGTATACATACCTTTCAAGAAGAACCATGCCTCGTTTGATTTGCGAAATTTGGCCATGTTGGCGCAAATCTTTAGCTTTACGTTATTCATAAACCATGCAAGGATTTTTGCATAAAGTCTTAACATCCTCAATTTCAAGTTTCAAAGCTCTAAGAAATCGATTTTCTCAAAGTCATTAGGATTTTATCAAAAATCAATCTTTCAAAATCTCATGATTTCTTCAGAAATTGAACTTTGTTTTCTTTAGAAATGTTGTAAGGTCTATGATATTTTTAAAGTAATAAAATGTGAAGTGTTTTAGTGTATGAGATTTCTTGTGCGATTTAGAGAATTTCTCATTTCTGTACCTATATGGATATATCAAGTCTGAAAATCGCTAAGTAAAATGTAAATAGCGATTGAGGGAAATCCGTAATGAATTAACTTCTAAAATTTTAAGGGTAAATTCATAATGTATATATTTAGTTTGTCCCCGAATTTGAGACCCAAACGAGGAAAAAACCTCGTCAGTGCATGTGAATTACTGGAAAATGCATATCGATAGTATACGAGTCATAACGCGAGTAAATTTTGTGAGAGATGATATCTTTCTTGGGAAAGGCTTGAAAATTTGACCGTAATGAGGAATTTAAAATAAAAATATATGGTGATATTTTTATTATTATCATTAATCATAAATAAAAATTTAATCATGAAGCATTATCCCGTTTTGAGTTAGGGGCGACTTGGGGAGGGTTGACCAAGCCCATGGTGGACCATCCTTGGCAAGTGTGGACGTCTTTAGCCACGAAGACCAGCTAGTCAAGTTGACCAGCTGGGGTAATGGCATTTTTGTAAGATCTAGAAGATGTTTTTAAACGAAGGGCCACGATTGGCCCTACCCATAGTAGGCGACTTCATGATGATGCAAGGAGCACCATCATGAAGGTGGGGCGCCCCTCCAAGCAATCAGCATGGGGCTGCGCCACATGGGATTTATGAAATCCCTATGGCTCTTTCCAAGGAAGAGCCATAATGAGGGTGGTTGAGCCTCATTGGGTGCATGGGGCGGCAGCCCCATGGCACCCTTGCAAAAAACATTTTTTTAAAAAAGAAGGGTGGAGTTGGGCGATTTTGGGAGGGGCGTGTTTGACCCCAGCCACTCATCTCCCTCAGCTTTAATCCTAGCCGTTGGTGCTTTAGCATTAGCATATAAAAGCTTTTAGTCAAAGAAAGAGAAAGCATTTCCTTGAGTTGGCGAGTTTTGGAACTCTTTCTCTCTTTCTCATCTCTCTCTCTCCCTTAGCCGTATGGGGTGTGACCTCCACCATTTTTGTGGAGCCCTTCCGAATCCACCGTAGCTTCTCCTCCATCCTCTCCGGATAACCAAGGTGAAGCCGACCACCCCATATTTCTGTTTCTCTTGAAAAATATAGAGGGTTTCAACATGAAGTCAAGAGGGCCGAACGCATCCATGTATGCGTGGCTCTTGAGGGATTAGGTGGTTATTTGATGTTGGTGTGGGACATGAACATTTCTCTGTTCCGTTCCATGGATGGAGGACTCTAAGCCACCAAATTCCTATACGGATTCCATTGTTTTTCTCTTGATACTTTCCCAATCCTCAATCTTGGATTGGTAATCTTCAATAGCTTTAATGTGCGCATTTCCTTCCAATGCTTTTTCTTGCTTTCCTTCCATTTTGGTGAATTAAAGTTGTGGTTCCGGAACGGTGCCCATCACGTATCCCCAAAACTTTTTACCCTTGAAGTTGTTCTCCATTGTGGATGCCCACATCATGTAGTTGGTGCTGTTTAGCTTAAACGAAAGATCAATCTTGTGCCCACCCTCCATATTGACTTTAGAGAGAGGGTAAGCAAAAAAGAGTAAAAGAGAATCTTGAGAAAAAACTAACAATAGTTTTAACAAGAACACAACCTTGCTCTGATACCATGTAATTAAGTATGCGGAAATGAAAACAAAGAATGTTAATGCATTCACAAAGTCCAATAATGGACAAGCACTAAGGTGCACAAATGAGAAGTCCACAAGGGACAATACAAAAGCCTAAAAAAGGCTATAAGAACATAAGAAAATATTTATTAGAGAGAGAGCATAGAATGCTTGAGATTTACAAGGGGTGAAGTCCCCTATATATACACATGAGAGAGCATTGGTGGCTCCCGCATGGAGTCGTTGGGGTCCCCAACGACTCTATGTTGGGACCCCAATGCAAGCTACAAAGATCAAAAAAGAAAAGAAAAGAAAGAAAAGAAGAAATTATAAAAATAGTTGTTTTTAGAACTGTGTAAAAAGTCTAAAATACCCCTATCGGGTATATATATATATATATATATATATATATATATGTGTGTGTGTGTGTGTGTGTGTGTGTGTGTGTGTACATGTATTTTAACAGACCATCCGCATAATGGCTAAATTTGACCTATGTTAACCATTTGAAGACATGGACCAAGGAGGACCAGATGAGCATGATCAGGACTAACTTTATTTCCCCTTCACAAGAGGACATGCAAAAGAAAGGGATGGGGGAACCAGCAAGCAACATTCCCTAAATTTCAACTAAACATATTTTTTATAGAAGTAGAAACACCAATTAGGCATGAAGCACTTTATCAGCCTCTGTTTCCATGGCACCCAAATAGACCACAGAAGAAAAATGAAATATCAAATGTCAAACAGACTGATGACCACATATAGGATTGACACAAAAAGCAGAGACACATAAAAGTAAGATATATTTAACATGAGAGCCAAGGTACTAAAAAGACTGATATCATGCATACCGAAAAACCAAAGTCAAATAGAGCCGTTTGATTGCCTCCAAATTTCGTGAAAAGAAGACCACCAGGATGTGACTGAAAAAAAAAAGATAGAAATGAAGTCATGTCATAAAGCACAAATGGTTCGTTTTCAGTCTAACGGTCTAACCCCACCTGGCAACAACAAATCAATACATTTACAAGCATTACCTGTACTGAAATAAATTTGTTACCACAATCATTCATAGTCACACTTTCTTAGGCACTGCAGACAGCTAAAGCTGAATGATACAAAATAGAGTACATTACCTTCTCCTTACGATTGTCTATTTGTGTGTGTGACCCAATCACAACTACATTGTCTGGCAACTTTTCAAGCTTGTTCTTGAGAGTGGTACATGAATCTGAATTAACAACCAAAGATTTCTCGATCTCTTTCAAAAATAGTATCAGGGGACCATTTTTACTTTCACTGGAGACAACCTGTGAAATTAAGAGTAGCTTAGATGTCAGCAAACAAGAAAAAATCAAAAAGACCTGAAAGATTGACTGATTCGAGTTAGGACAGCATGAATACCTCAAACAATCCACTGATGGCAAGCTTGTCAATTTCTTCACCAACAGGATTTTCTAGATGTAGAAAATCAGCTGCAAGACAGAAGTAAAAATGATCAAATCAGTATCCAAGTAAACATATAGCATCAATGTTATATCTGAAATGAAAAAGATAATCTTCAAGAAAAGTCAAGCAATAACCAGATGACATCCGCAAAAGAAGAACCCACCAGAGCAGAAGAAACCATGACTTTGCTCACAATGACCACCAAGGTCATTCCCCTCTGGAACTGGTTTATCAAATCTAACACCAACTTTGGAGGACGCATTTTCTTTAAAATCAAGAACCACCCTGCCTCTACTACCATAGGAAGGACCCCTGAAAATTAGCAAAGCAGTATATAATGTTAAAAAAGAAGCATCAAATGCAAGCTGTGTCACAGTTGATGGCCTCTACTGAATGGTAATAATAATGAATGTTGATATGGCATCACTAGTACAGTTGTAGTGCCAGTTTGCAATGAACAGAAACCTTGGACCCTTCTTTTTAGAGCTAAATATGGGATCAGCTCTGAGCCATGAAAGTGGAGCATAAAGAGCAGTTGGAAAAGTGGTTTAGCTATCATGAAGGATGGATTAACAGTCTCAGAATTTTCACTCAAGCACTGGAACGCACATCGCGGAGCATAAAGAGCAGTTGGAAAAGTGGTTTAGCTATCATGAAGGATGGGTTAACAGTCTCAGAATTTTCACTCAAGCACTGGAACGAACGTTGGGTACAACAACAACAACAACAACAACTACGCCTTCATCCCAAAATAATTGGGGTCGGCGATATGAACCAAAAAAGAAAATCATTATGGGTCTTCCACATGAATCCTTCTCCTCCAATCATTTCTATCCAATGCCATGTCCTTGGTGAGGTTCAAAGCATTCATATCATTTCCTATCACCTCCATCCATGTCTTCCTAGGCCTACCCCGACCTCTTTTAACTAATATATTTTCCCATTTCTCCATCCTTCTAACTGGAGCATCATTAGGCCTTCGCCGAATATGTCCAAACCACCGTAAACGATTCTCTCTCATCTTATTTTCAATGGGTGCAACGCCTACCTTCTTACGTATCTCCTCGTTCTGAATCTTATCTTTTATTGTATTTCCACAAATCCATCTCAGCATACGCATCTCAGCTACACTCATTTTTTTAATATGATGTCTCTTGGCAGCCCAACATTCCGTACCATATAGTAAAGCAGGCCTAATAGTCGTCCTATAAAACTTTCCCTTCAACCGCAATGGCATTCGACGATCGCACAACACTCCAGTTGCACTTTTCTATTTCATCCACCCAACCTTTATCCTATGATTTACATCTCCATCAATTTCTCCATACTTTTGAATGATAGATCCCAAATATTTGAAACAATCATCCACCGGTATTTCTTGCTCACCAAGCTTCACTACACTCTCATCATTACTTCGTTGCTTACTAAACCGACATTCCATGTATTCTGTCTTACTCTTACTCAACTTAAAACCTCTTGCTTCCAATGTCTGTCTCCATAATTCTAACTTAGCATTAACCCCAGCTCTAGACTCATCAATCAAAACAATATCATCAGCAAACAATATACACCACGGCACATTTTCTTGAATTGATCTCGTAAGCTCATCCATCACTATAGCAAATAGGAAAGGGCTTAAAGCAGATCCTTGATGTAACCCAACCGTTATAGGAAAATTGGTTGTCACCCCTCCACAAGTGCGGACATTGGTTACTACTCCTTCATACATATCTTTAATTATTTTAATGTACTTGAGAAAAACACTTTTCTTCATTATTGTCCGCCAGAGAACGTCCCTAGGTACTCTATCGTATGCCTTCTCTAAATCAATAAAAACCATATGCAAATCTTTATTCCTCTCTCTATTTCTCTCGATAAGTTGTCTAAGAAGATGTATAGCTTCCATAGTTGATCTTCCAGGCATAAAACCAAATTGATTCTCCGATATCATGACAACCTTCCTTAACCTAGACTCAATCACTCTCTCCCAAAGTTTCATAGTATGACTCATGATTTTTATACCACGATAGTTTGTGCAATCTTGTATATCACCCTTATTTTTATATAGAGGCACCAAAGCACTGGAACGCACGTTGGGTAATAAGCACAAAATATCCTTTTGGAACAATAAATGGTGGGGCTCGTCTTCCTTTGCTGAGCTACTCCCTAGACTCTATTGTCTGGCAAGGAACAATAAAATTAGAATCTGTGAATGTTGTGATTGAATAAGTGGATGGTATATTGACTTTAGAAGAAATTTGAAGGATAAAAACATTGAGGATTGGTTGGTTCTAATGGAAGAGATCTCCACAATAAGTCCAACTGAACATAATGATTCCTTTTCATGGAAGTATGATACTTCAGATAACCGCTTCTTGTTATTGTGCTCAACCTGAGCCAACTCTGCAACCCTTCCCTAATTATGCTATTTACAGTTCAACCCATCCCTCAGAACACAGTTATTTGCATGGTTAGCCTCCTAGGATAGGATCAATACTCAGTGCAATCTGAAAAAAAAAAGGTCTTCAGTTGGCGAGCCTATGTTGTGTCATGCAATGCAAGTGAGGAATCCACTGAACATTTGCTAGGAATGTGCCCTTTCTATCACAACCTCTTCTGTCAGGCTTGGCCATTAGGCAGTTGCTATTGGGGCTCCCTAGACTTCCAGGCAGCAGCAAATGGTGTTTTATTTTGGAGACAGTGGCTGCTGTCATCATAGCGGTGTATTTGGCTAGAGAGAGACGCAGGATATTCAATGGAAACTCCTGTATCCAACTTGCAATTCAAAGGGATGTGCGAGCATGTGCCAATGACCAAATGGTCTAACGTGGGAGATTTATTGGATTCGAACCTTAACATTGGGACCCTGAAGTTGGTGACTTTCATTGTGCTTTGCTTTCTATATATGCTAGTGCACCTGCTTTTTATTTTCACAGAAATTTTGTTCTTTTCGGAAAAAAAAACGGTACCTCTCACACTTTTTGAATTCCCACAATGATTTCATTTATCAATTGTCAAAAGCAAAGAAATTGTAGTACATTTATAAAGAGAACATATTAAAACATGTCTTGGATTCCCAAAGCATAACTAACAATACCCTTATGGTGACAATAATGTAAGGAACCAAAATAGTATTTCAGAATTTTTTAGGGGCAAGGGGGCAACTTGTTAACATCCATAATCCAACAATGTTGGCATAAGTGAACACGATTGGGGTGTTAGCTTCAACAACAATTTAGGGACATTTAACAAGTTCACCACTGACTCATAAATTTGAAAACACCATGGTAGTTCCAAACATTAATTATCACCATACTAAGTAATTTAACAAGCAAAAAACAAATCTGCAAATTGCGCTTTGGGAATGCAATATATTTTCTAATGTGTTCACTTAATAAAATTTAATCAAATGCAATGACTGGTGACAAATTAATGCATCAAATCACCATAGGATTTGCAAACATGTTATCACCTGTCAAAGGATGTGCACATCAACAATTTGTATGTACTTGGATAATTATTTCCATACATACATGCATGCATGTATACACATATACATGCACATATATATAGGGAAATGAAAAACTCTCCAATGGAAAACCCTCCCAAACCTCCCCAATGGACGTTCTACTAGATTTTGGTTGTTGTTTTTTTAATTCTGATGGTACAGATGTGATCTATATGCTTGTTTTTATAGGAATCAGTTCTTGGAGGATTTGATTCTGATGAATGGATAGGTTTTATAAGTTTCAAAATCAACATCGTACAATTTTCATAAATTGTCGAGGCTCCAAATACCATTTTTTCTATCCAAAATTCATGATCCAAGTGTCGATTTATAGTAAATCAATCATGCTGAACACAGGGACCGGATCCGAGCCCATTTTTCCCTATATATATAAATATATGAAAGGTTTTATTTGTGAAAAATTAAAAATAAGTGGATTTTCTAGAGAAAATATGTGGTTTCTAAAATAAAAAAAATAAATCAAAAATTAATAACTGATTTCTTGGAAAATATCATGATGATATTGAAATATTTTTTATTTGAATTTATTTTGAATCCATCACAATATTTCCCCTTTTTATTTTTTCAGAAAATCAAAAATACCGTTTTTAATGTCATGAAATTTGATGACTATATATATATATATAATTGAAAGTCAAGCTATCACACATTATCTGACTTTGAGGATGATCTAGAATCATCATGTGGGCATCTAAGCCACTGATAACTGAAGTGTGTGTCCCTTGTAAGCTTCCAGCAGAGTGACTTAAGTGCACTGAAGGCAAGCCTGACTTATTTAGATCATCTTTTCTCACTTAACAAAACATGGTATGTATTTCAGATAATAAAGTAAAATACATATATGTGCCAGCAGATGCTCTTCATCAAGTTCACAGAGAGATTTATGAAGATGTGGTACTCTTATCAACCAGCAATTCCTCAATTAGAAAAGATGTTTTAGATTACAAAAAAGACATGACTGTACACAGGAACTCCTCAGACATATATATCCCATTAATAATTATCTCCATTTATGTAATATGGGTATTTCTGGAAAACCGAAGTATCTGTGTCACACATTGTGATAAGGGTACAGGTGCTGGTGCAGCTGGGCATGGTTAACAAAGGGTTGGGTCCAAGAAGCACCCAGCCACATCTGTCCAGCTTTGGACACGGTCAACATTGAGTACACAGATTTAATCCATTTATTGTTTCAGTCAATGTTGATTTTAAACACTGTTTTGTCCAAGTCTTTGGGTCCTTAAAATTCATCAAGTGTAGTCAACAAACACCCACCACATACATCCAATTTTTGGACAGAGTTAATGTTGTTCGATTTTCATTTTTCAATCAGTGTTTATCTGAACTCACATCTAATGTGACATGGCTCTCCATGGGTTTGAATCATACTCACAGATATCGGCGATATTTTAGCTGTAAATTCAGCAAACGATAATATAGGTAACATATCACAATATTTTGAAAATATCACCAATTTCATAATATCATGATATTATCACAAGAATATAGTTTTACTTTTTATTTATCTTTTACATTTTTTACTTATTTCTTTTATTATTTATGTATTTTTTTGTCTAAACATGGTATTTTCTTATTTTTGTTATTTTTTATATTTTTTAAGCCACGATATTTATCACCAAACCTATAATATCGCAAGAAATAGCCTCGCCAAGATATAGCAGATACCAATGTTTGTGACTATGGTTTGAATGCATGAACTCGAAGATGATACACGAGAGGAGATGCCCATTCAGGACAGTAAGCATCAATGGCAAAACAATTTCAACAGAAAACAGCACAGAAGTACCTCAAAGGAGCATGAAGTGATGAATATGAAGGAATTGCACCCAGGAATTTTACTCTATCACCTGAAAGTTTAAAAATTTGAACAAGGTAACTAAGATATCAAAACGAACCAGAGTAAACATGTTTAACAATTTAGCCAGTGAGATAAAAAGTTATGAAGCTTATTACCAATTTTGAATGTATAGTTCCTTGATGATGCGGTTGAGGCCTCCTGCTTGGGTGGGGATTTGGAGTTAAAGGCAGAAGAGCCGACAATATCAGCTTCAACACTGGATGTAGGTTTCTTCTGCTGCACAGCATCTGAATGAGAAGAACGATGTTTCGCAGCACTAGATGATTTCTCAGATCTTATTCCATCTTTTGCAGCATCTGAATCTTTTGCAGAAAAACCCTGAGAATAACATACATTTGTGAGAGCATATATTAGATTGCTTAAAGCTTCCAATAGTAAACGTTGCATATAAGCATGTACCAATTGCAGAGTAAAACAAAAGTTCTAGAAAGCACACTTACACTAGGCAATGAAGTAGTGTCAAGTATAAGTAATTTGGCACCAAAATGATTTGCAAGTGCCTTTGCCAATGTTTCCTGATATATCTCTGAACCTATAAGAGAGAACAGAAGTCATGTGTCAGTAGCATTTATAGATAAATGTGGCTGCCACTTGAAACCCCACAAATTTCCAAGAACACCTGAAGGGCCAGATAGCAAAATTCTTGGACTAACAGTAGGAAGATCTGTGGTAAATTTTGTGAACTCCTTGCGCTTTAAATGTATGTAGATGGGACAAATCAATGCACTTTTTGTGTTTTCACTGCACAAAAAAAGGTTATCAAATTGTAATCCAAAATTCCAAATTGTTAGCAAGCAGGCGCATGCATGTATACACTGAGAGAATACATCACATAAGAGCAATTACATAAGCAAAAACAGCAAGAGCAATACAAACATTGATGGGTTTTTTAACTTCTCTCAATTTTTCAGAAGACATGAAAATCCTGATAAATTCCAAGAAACCTAAAGTCTTCCATATGTTTAATAGGTGAGGATTTCATCACAATATTGTTGTAATTCTTAATGTTTTTATTTATATTTACAAAGAAATCCTTCATCGTTTAGACCCTTAAGTCATTAAGTTATCAACATTTAAAATAAAAGAAACTTTTTTTAAACATTCGAGATTTTCTCCTGCCAATAAAATCTCAAGAAGATGATGATTTGCGACTATGAGTTACATCTCATACAGCCAAAGCAAGCAGTTGGAATTAAGAATTACATGTGGCTATGCTATCACAAGTGTGACCAAGATGTCTTCCACCTAGCCTCTCCCCTGTCACCTTTTTACCGATAGCAAGTTCGCTTGATTATTTCCCAGTGCTGTTTTTTGGCTTGAATAGTAGTTTTTGAAATAATGCTTTATATTCGAAAGTACAACAAAGTCATCCCTATATCCCACGCATCCTTTCCTTCTCCCTCTCATCTCTTTCTGCCCCTCACACCCGCTCTTTCTCTCCATTGCTTTTTTCCTTGTTTCTTCTCCCTCCTCTCTTCTCTCTCACCCTCAACTCTTTCCCTCTCCCCAACCCACTCCCCTTCTCTCTCTCCCTCCTATTCTCTTGTGTGCAGCCTGGTCAAGCTTAAAGTTAGGATCTGCCTTGACCTAAGCCATTGAACAAATGACTTGCACCAAATTACTCTCCTCTCACCAAACCCCTTGTTCTTCCTTCTTTCAGGCCAAATCTAAGCTAGATTTCCTGAAAGGGAAACTAGATACGCTCTCCATCTAGTTCCATTCAACCTACTCCCAAAATGGAGGAGAAATCAAGCTCATGCTTTCAAAGAACAAATCGGGCTCATATTTAAAATAGGCATTCTACACCCCCAAGCATTTCCTCCCTTTCAAATGTTCCTATTATCCAATCCCTTCCTCTGCCTCCACTAACCGCATCGAGAATAGTGTCACCCATAACATGGCTTATTTATGCTTGACCACCCAATTTCCCCATGATAGTGAAACTCATTGCAAGGTATTTCTTCA
This sequence comes from Nuphar pumila, assembly GCF_984573655.1. Lineage (NCBI taxonomy): Eukaryota > Viridiplantae > Streptophyta > Magnoliopsida > Nymphaeales > Nymphaeaceae > Nuphar > Nuphar pumila. The sequence goes on from NC_143251.1 coordinate 145,949,995, forward strand.
ACAACTCCAGTACACCATTGCTTCATATCATCCTCAATTTCAACGTCCTCCACCTTTTAGTTCTGCCTAGCCAATCTTAAAAATGCAACTTTTCAAAACCATTCTTTATCCACTACTACCCAAAAGATAGGGTCAGGGGAACTACTCCAACACATCCCCCCCATCACTAACTTTCTCTTTTATCATCAACTCTTCAGCACCCTGCAAGGTTTACAAGTGAAAGAAGCAAGTGCATGTGATCCAATACGCATCATTGTTGACTAGTGAGTCAAACTAAGTTACTAAACTCCATCTCCAGCAAGAAACCACGGGAACCATGAGATCGAATGCCGCTGTCTACCATGGCCTTGGCAACATGCTAGAACAGCCACTGGGGAACTTGAAGATTGGAGGGGCAAGGGCAACTAGAGAAGCAATGATTCTAGTGATTTGGCAAGTATGTCGTTTACGAGAAGACTCAAAAATTAAGAAATTCAAGTGATCTGAAATTACCATATACCTTCTCAACTCTTTGATGCCTTCTTCATTACTAACCTTCAAGCACAGTTGTTGAGAAATCACAAGATGCCTCAAGAGATTTGGAAAATTGTTAAAATTATTATAGACTTTGTGTAAATACATATATATTTAACTATATATATATATATACTTTTCATATACTTTGTATACAACAACAACAACAACTACGCCTTCATCCCAAAACAATTGGGGTCAGCGATATGAACCAAAAAAGAAATTCATTTTGGGTCTTCCACATGAACCAAAAAAGTATACTTTTCATATACTTTGTATATGATATTATATTTATACATATATATATAGTTAAATATATATGTATATAGGTTTCATTTTGTATTTTTCCTTTTTTATTTTCTTTTTTTATTTCCTTCTTTTTGGGGTTTGACCATGGGTTGACCAGCCGTTGGACTGGCCCCAACGGCTGGCCAGCCCCCCTCTAAGTGTATAAATAGGCGATGAATCCCCTTGTTCATTTAAGCTTTTTTGCAAAGCTTTCTTCTTAAATAAATACATTCTTTTTATGCCTTTGTGCACTTGTTATTATTTGTGAGTATTATTTTGTGCCTTTGTGCACATACTTTCCATTGTGATCATCATGTGTTTATCAAGTCATTTTTTGGACTTGATCTTTTGAAGATATTTTTACATGGTATCAGATCTTGATCTCTAAGAAGCTAGTGTGTATGTAGCAGTCATCGTGGTTGTTGCCTCAAAAAGTGTGCCTACTCATTTTTCTGTTTTGGTGTGGAAAGACTTCCTTGCAAACTCCTTCCTCTTCGGCGTGCTACAAGATGACTAACAAACCCCGTTGTAGTGCGTATTCGATCGTGAAGATTCACTTGTCTCTCTAAAAGCTCTTCCATGGCAGAAAAGAATTCACATTTCTCTCTTGGATTCAAGCTCAACGGCTCAAACTATCATGTTTAAGCCGGAAATATGAAAGCTCATATCAAAAGAAAAGAGCTTTGGGGATACATCAATAGATTTAGAGGATTCACCAGAAAATATTCACGATGAGGGAAGAATGAAGTTGAAGAAGATGAGGTTGTTGCACAATCAGGCACCGTCTAACAAGCTGCCTGGGTTCTATTCATTTAACAATATAAAGAGGGTTACAAAATATAAGGGGTCGATTCTACCCCTCATAAAGTACAAAAAATTAAAACTGTAACACATACTAAAAGATGCCACATGGATTTGGATCTGGACTAAACAAATCCAGTCTGATCCAATCTCCTTTTCTTTCACCCTCCCTCAAGTTGTACATGGTTTTGAACCATGGCCAACTTGCCTTTTAAAGCCCAAAATCTGTCCTTCATGAGACCCTTGGTGAACATATCCGCCACTTGCTCTTCTGTACGGACAAAAAGAGGTTTTATTTCCTTGTCTTCAACTTTTTGTCTAATAAAATGTTGATCAATCTCAATATGTTTTGTTCGACTATGACAAATCGAATTGAAGAAAATGTTGATAGCACTCTGGTTGTCACACAATAAAAATTATTGCGAAATGGGTTCTCCCATCTCAGTTAATAGATGTCGCACCCAAGTAGCTTCAGCAGTCGCAGCAGCCATCGCCATGTACTCGGCCTATGTGCTAGACCTAGCAACTGCTTTTTGTTTGTGGCTGCTCCAAGACACTAAGTTTGGACCAAGGAAAATAGCCCAATCAACATCAGTATAAATAGTAATTTCATGAGCACTTGCCTTTGTCAAATTTGGTCTATATACAATTCCATCTCCAATTGTTCCCTTTAAATAACGCAATATACATTTTATCGCTTCCATATGACCAGCACGAGACTGATGCATGAACTGGGAAACTTGATAGACTGAATATACAATGTCAGGACGGGTAAATGTAAGATATTGTAGCATTCCCACTATGCTATGGTATCGTGTTGGATCTTGATATAAGTCTCCATCTTGTTCACTAAGCTTATGATGCAAAACACTAGGAGTACTGAGAGGGCGGCAATGCTTCATCCTTGTTTTGGTAAGAACATCAAGAGTATATTTGTGCTGACTTAGAGTTAGTTTTGCTTTATCTCTGTCAACTTCCACTCCAAGAAAATAACGTAAATCTCCAAGATCTTTCATCTTGAATCTATGACCCAAAAGCTTCTTAATGTTCTCAATATGACGGCTATAGTTACCTGTCAGAATAATGTCGTCCACGTATATAAGAAGGATGGTAACAACAGACTTTTCTCTAAACATAAATACGGAATGATCAAAGGCTGAACGACAAAACCCATGCTTTTGTATCTCAAGAGAAAAACTCTCAAACCACGACCGTGAGGCTTGTTTCAATCTATATAAGGCTCTTTTTAGCCTACAAACATGTGTCTGAGGGTCTTTTTCTCCATATCCAACCGGTTGCTCTCCTTCAATTCACCATGTAGGACTAAAGGTCTCATCATAATCCTGCCCATCCTCTTGGGTAAAACCCTTTGCAATGAGTGGCTTTATACCTCTCAATGTTGCCATCTGGTTTACGCTTGATTTTATATACCCATTTTGATCCCATAACATTGTGATCAGCTAGCCTAGGAACAATCTCTCAAGTATCGCATTCATGTAAGGCTCTCATCTCTTCATTCATAGCTTCCACCCATCTCTTTGATGTACCAGCTTGATAGAATGTAGTCGGTTCACTCTCTTGTTCTAGTGAGGCCAAAAATAATCGAAGATCCATAGAAAAATTTTCATAACTAACCCACCTTTCAACTGGCCTTCTTGGACCAGAAGCAGCAACCGAAATACCTGTCCCTGAGCTTGGATTTGGAACAACACTACTATCACGTCTCACATATGTAATACCACTGAATTTATTCACACTTGGATCTGTTGAATGATTGCTACCATTCATTTCTACTGCATCAGGAGGCAATGATTCTCGTGTGCATTCTGATAAACAGCCTTCTCCTGTATTAGCAAAAAGTTCTGCATTCAACCAAGGATGATAAACCTCAATATGTGATGTTGATTCTTTCAAATGGAGGGTTTGATCATTGTTAAAATGTAAAATTGTAAATATATATAATAATATTATTATATTATTATATATATATAAATAAAATGTTTTTTCTTTTCCTTTTTTGTAATTTTATGTTTTTCTTTTAGTCGTCTAGTTCAGTTTGAACTATACTGACTTTGCTAGTCAAGTCTCAGTCCAAACTTGACTAGCAATAGAGTTATTGGACACAGTAAAACGAGCCTATTTAGAGTTGTTGGACTGTGTCCAACGACTCTATTGAGTCCCCTCTCCCTGCAGTGTATACATAGGGGTGCAGCCCCTCTTGTAATGCATTTCCAAATGCTTCTTAAGCATTTAGGTGTTTTCATATCAATAAAGATTATTTTATTTCCTATTGTTTCCTATTATACCCTTTTTAAGGGTTATGATTTAGTGTCTTTCTAGACAATTTCTTTGTGAATCTAAGTTCATGATTCGAAGATCCTCATTTCATTCCATGGTATCAGAGCCGTTGGACTGTATTAGATCTTGAAGAAAAGTTTCCTCAGTTTCCGTGCCCATTTGCAAAAGTGTTCGCCACTTGAAGGGAAGTATTGTATCACTTCATTGGGGAGGATTTCACATCTTGTTGTTCTGTATTTCTTTTTTTTTCTTATTTCTCTTCTTGTTTCTTTTCTATCCCTACTCTTTCTCTCTCCTTGTAATCGATGGATGACAATGACAAAGTCACCATCATGCCTATGCAATTAAGCGATACGAACTATGTAACATGGGGCTTCAATCATGAAGCACCATATATGAGAAAAAGGCCAATAGAAGATTGTGGATGGTTCCGATTCGGAACCTAAGCTATCTCTTACTAAAAATGAGGGAGATAAAAAGGTTCCTCTATTAGAAGAAGAAAAAATCAAGGCTCTTGCCTCTTACGAGAAGAAATGGAAAGAATGGAGAATATCTCATGTAAAGATAATGTCATGGCTTATCAATAGCGTTGACATTAAAAAATGCTCAAGTCTTGCCAAGTTTGATTATGCCGATAAGGCATGATAATACCTTAAGAATATGTATTCCCTTAGAGATATTGCACACGTATGCAACCTCCAAGAAAAAGTTTGAATGATGACCCAAGGAGACAAAACTATTCGTGAATATTACAATGGGTTGTCCGAACTTTGGGAAGAACTTTCCCTTTTAGAACCAAAGTGGCATTGTGCCAAGACATCGAGCTTCGTCAGAAACAACTCGATGTTGAACATTTTTACCAGTTTATAACTGGATTAAGGCCGGAATTTGAAACCACTAAATCGGCCCTCCTTCACTGGAAAAAAAATCCTTCTATTGTTGAAACTATTGAAGAATTAACAATGAAAGAGAATCGTCTCCGGAAAGGCTCTTCTAAAGCCGAAGATGATTTTGTTCTAGTTGTGTCTAGACCAGGGAATCATGTTCGATCTTATAAACCTCCTCACTTTAATCGACAAAATAGTGACTATGATAAGAAGAGGGTTATTTGTCATCATTGTCATGAGTCGGGACACTGCAGGCCACAATGTCCCAAACTCAAGGAGCTAAGAGAGAAAAGAGTTGCAATTGCTGGATCGGAGTCCAAAGATCAGGATGCACCAGTTTCAATGGCACAACTAATGGAGATTCTTCAGCCTCTCATCAAAGGTGCATCTTCTTCGTCTGAAGCCTCAACCGGCGTTGCAGCCTCATCTTTTTTCGATCCAGGTAAAATTTCTTGGCTCCTTGACTCCGGTGCATCTTTTCACATGACCCCAAATAATTAAAGTCTATCCGAATGTGTTAAAAATAAAACAAGTGTGTCAAAGGTTTTTACAGCCGATGGGACTTCCCTTGAAATAGAAGGAATAGGAAATTTCCAAAAGATTTATAAAACAAAGAAATTTTCTATCCTAGAAATTAGATATGTTCCAAAATTAAATTTAAATCTTCTATCTGTGTCTCAAATTTCTTACTATGGATGTAATGTTTCATTTTCTTCTCATGGTTGTTGGGTACAGGATCGTCAGTCAGGAAAACTGATTGGGGAAGGCCATAGAAAAGTATTCTATTACATGGATTTTTTGGAAATGCCGAAGAATGTTTTTTGCTACAATATTCAGAAAATTGAGTCGGAGTTGCGGCATAAGAGACTTGGTCACCCACATATAGCCAAATCCAACATTTTCCAAATCTAGGAAAATTTTGTAACTCTAAATCATTTGATTGTAAAGATTGTATTCTTGGCAAAATGAAAAGATTACCATTTCAGAACAGAACCTTTTTCTCTTCAAGACCATTTGAATTAGTACATTCGGATGTTTGGGGTCCTGCACCCGTGATTTCTAAAGGAGGATTTGCTTACTATGTTATTTTTGTCAATGATTTTTTTCCGACATACGTGGATTTACCTTCTTAAACATAAGTCTGAAGTATTTTCACACTTTCAAATTTTTCATAATATGGTCAAAAACAAGTTTCAAAATGATATTTCTATCTTTCGCATAGATTCATGAAGAGAGTTTTTATCTACTCATTTTTAAAAATTATCTTAAATTACGTGGCATCACACATCAAAAATCTTGCCCCTATTACTCCTCAACAGAATGGGTTGGTTGAACGAAAACATCGCCATATTATGAAAACCACTAGGACATTATTAATAGCAAATCAAGTCCCGAAAGATTTTTGGGCAGATGTTGTCTTAACTGCCACCTATCTCATTAATAGAATGTCATTCTCTCTTTACAAAATATCACTCCCATTGAAAAACTTATGAAAGTCTCTCCAGACTACTCTAGACTAAGGATCTTTGGGTGCAAATATTTTATATTTACCGACAAAAATGATAAACTTTCCTCTCGTGCGATTTTATGTGTTTTTCTAGGATATGCTGAAAATCAGAAAGGTTATAGATGTTTTGACTTCAAAAATAACAGACTATAGGTGTCTAGAAATGTTTCCTTTCTTGAAAAAGAGAGTTTCTTTACAACAACAACTACGCCTTCATCCCAAAACAATTGGGGTCGGCGATATGAACCAAAAAAGAAAATCATTCTGGGTCATCCACATGAATCCTTCTCCTCTAATCATTTCTATCCAATGTCATGTCCTCGGTGAGGTTCAAAGCATTCATATCATTTCCTATCATCTCCATCCAAGTCTTCCTAGGCCGACCCCGACCTCTTTTAACTAATATATTTTCCCATTTCTCCATCCCTCTAACTGGAGCATTATTAGGCCTTCGCCGAATATGTCTAAACCACCGTAAACGATTCTCTATCATGTTATTTTCAATGGGTGCAACGCCTACCTTCTTACGTATCTCCTCGTTCTAAATCTTATCTTTGATTTTGAAAAACCAAAGGAAGTCACTAAGTATTTGTTTTTGTTAGATCTAACATCAGCACCTGATGAATATGATCTTGACTGTAACTTTGATGATGATCGAAGAATTGTTGATTTTGATTGTAATGTTGATGATGAAGAAGTTCATAGGGATACTAGTATTTAATATTCCAGGAGAAAAGAGTCTAATATTCCATGTGCACTTGAAAAGTATTCTAACATTCCAACTAGACGATCATCCCGAGTCTCAAGGCCTCCAGGAAAGTTTATATCATACGAGTCCTTCTCACCTAGTATAGGGCAGTTATTGCATTAATTCACTCATATGAAGAAACATCCACATATTTTCAAGCAAGAAATGATATCAAATGGATAGAAGCCATGAAAGCTGAATTAGATGCACTAGAAAAGGCTTCTCGATGGACTATTCAAGATCTTCCTCCAGGAAAGAAAACTATAGGATGTCGATGGGTCTATAAAATTAAAACCAAGAGTGATGGTACTATGGAAAGATATAAAGCCCAATTAGTAGCCAAAGGTTATGCTCAAGAATATGGCATTGATTATGAAGAAACCTTTGTGCCTGTAGCTCGTATAACAACTGTTAGAACCTTAGTTGCCTTAGCCTCTGTTAAGAAATGATTCATTTTTCAAATGGATATCAAAAATGTCTTCCTAAATTGAAAGCTAGTTGAAGAAGTATACATGAAACTCTCTCCTGGTTTAAGTATTCCTAAAGATAAGGTCCTTCATTTAGAAAAAGCCCTTTATGGTCTTAAACAAGCGCCAAAAGCTTGGTAAGATAGGTTTAGTCGTGTTATGATCGATTTTGGTTTTCAATTTTGTTTAACTGACACTGCTTTGTTTGTTAAGAATTCTGATGCAAGAATTATTGTGCTTCTTGTGGATGATATGATCATCACCGGAAGCAATAAACAGAGAGTTGAAACGATCAAAACACTTCTTAAATCTCATTTTGAAATGGTTGATTTAGGCTTATTAAGATATTTTTTAGGCATTGAAGTTGCTTATTCTGCTAAAGGATATTTATTATCTCAAACTAAATTTGCTTCCGATATTGTTTCTAGGTCTGGTATTACTGATGATAAGAAAGTTGACACTCAAGAAGTGGTAAATGTTAAAATGAAGATTGATGATGAAGAACTCCTTGCAGATCCAACTCCTTAACGACAACTTATCAAGGCATTTTCCTATTTATCCATTACCAGACCAGATATAGCACACGTTGTTCACACAGCTAATCAATTTCAACATGCCCCCACTTTTGCTCATATGGGAGCAGTCATGCGTATTATTAGATAAATCAAGTCCTACCTTTCACGAGGACTTTTCTTATCCTCCTCATCTTCTCTTGATTGCATATACTGATGTTGATTAGGGAGGAGATCCCAATAACAGACACTCAACCACTGGTTTTTGTGTTTTTTTAGGTAAATCGTTGATTTCGTGGAAGTGTTAAAAGCAGCAGAAGGTATCTCTCATCCACCGAAGCTAAATACAGAGTCATGGCAACCACGACCATGGAAGTAGTTTGGTTTGTTGATATGGGAGCGAAAGCAACAAAAGCTTCACAGATGTGTTGTGACAACAAAAGTGCGATCTACATTGTCAGTAACTGAACATTTCACGAACGCACCAAACATATCGAAATGGATTGTCACTATGTCAGAGAGGAATATCTACACGGGACAATTGATCTGCCATATGTTACTTCAGAATATCAATTAGCAAAGACTTCTTTACAAAGCCTCTTGCTGCTCTCCGATTCCATTTTCTCTTAGACAAACTTTCGCTCATTATACCGTAAGTTTGAGGGAGAGTGTTAAAATGTAAAATTGTAAATATATATATATATATATATAATATTATTATTATTATATTATATATATATATAAATAAAACATTTTTTCTTTTTCTTTTTTTATAATTTTATGTTTTTCTTTTAGTCATCTAGTTCAGTTTGAACTAAACTGACTTTGCTATTTGAGCTATTTGACTGTGTCCAACGACTCTATTGAGTCCCCTCTCCCTGCAGTGTATGTATAGGGGTGAAGCCCCTCTTGTAATGCATTCCCAAATGCTTCTTAAGCATTTAGGTGTTTTCATATCAATAAAGATTATTTTGTTTCCTATTTGTTTCCTATTATACCCTTTTTAAGGGTTATGATTTAGTGTCTTTCTAGACACTTTCTTTGTGAATCTAAGTTCGTGATTCGAAGATCCTCATTTCATTTCAATCATCAAGGTCCATCTTGTCAAATATAACATTCCTTGAAATTCTGATTTGACCATTTAAAGAATCATAGCCACGGTATCCCTTGTAGTTGTCGTCGTAGCCAACAAATCTGCATTTCACTGCCTTTGCCTAAAATTTATTTCTTAAGGAACGGTCAATATGAACATAACACGCGCACCCAAAAACACGCATATGACTATAATCAGGCTCGACTCCATAGAGAGACAAATAGGCATTTTATCTTCTAAAACTGTCATGGGAAACCTATTCATCACATAAACAGCCGTAAGAAAAGCCCCGGTCCATAAAAAGATGGGAATTCAAGTGTCATGTATCATACTCATCCCACTTTCAACAATATAACGATGCTTCATTTCCGCAACTCCATTTTGCTGAGGCGTGTATGGACAAGAAACTCGTCGATTTATCCCATTACTTTGGAGATAATCAATGAATTCTGTGGAGAAAAATTTTCCACCTCCATCAAATTGAAAATGTAAAATATTATCAGAAAATTGATTTTTGACAAAAGAATGAAAGGAACGAAACAACCCAAACACTTCAATTTTTTGTTTCATAAAGAATATCCATGTATATCTGGAATAACTATCGACAAAAATGAGGTAATAACGAGAATCGGATTTTGACACAATTGAGACAAGCCTCCAAACATCAGAACATATAAGCTATAAAGGTTTCGAAGCTCTTTTATTAATAGAATTAAAAGGTAATACATGACTCTTGCAAATTTGGCAACTAGAACACTTTTGACTACTCGACTCTTGTAAAGTGGACTTTCGTAAGACACCATTTGACATAAGTTTTTCAATAAAGAAATTACCACAATGACCAAGACGAGAATGCCAGATATTTGGCTTATTACATTTTGACAGACTCAAAAGAGACTCAGATAACGGACATGGCGAGGATGCAGAACTGATGAGCTTCGAAGAAGAGGGACGAATAGGCATTGTAGGATCTTCCTTGAAGACATACATATTCCTCTGTCGCTTCCCTTCAGCGAACGTCTCCTTCGTGAGAAGATCCTTCACATAAACAGAGAAGGGAGTAAATTCAACAGAAGAATGTGTATCATCAACAAGTTTAGAGACAGAAACAACATTTTTTTATATTAGGTACATGTAACACATTAGATAGGTTGACAGAATAATGACTCATGGGAATAGTAACATTTACAATATGGGAGATGGAGTGATGGGATCCATTCCCAGTAACTATATTATTACTTTCAAAGTAAGGGACAAAGTTTGAAAGCTAATCAACATCTCCAGTGACGTGGGCTGCTGCCCCTGAGTCCACATACCACACGCCTTGATCATTTTGCTTTAAGTTAAGCCCAGAGAGAGTCACCAACATGTGTTCTTTCACTTCTCCATTGACTTTCCATGTATCCGATTCCTTTTTAGGATCTCCTTTGGGTTGTTTCCCTTTATTTTGGGGGTTGAACCAACAATTTGCTTTAACGTGACCTTTCTTGTTGCATATAAAGCAAGTGGGAACAGGCCGCTGATTTTGATTGCCTTGAATAAGAGATGAAGGAGAACTAGGCATAGAAAGTATACCTCTTCCACCAGAATAACCTCTTCCTTGCCCATGCCCTCCCTGAAAAGCAAAACCCCCACGTCCACGGCCATTGCCAGTGTTAGTCATGAGGACATCATGTGTAGGAGCCAATGTTAAAGATTCTTCAAAAAAGCCCTTGAGACTCATCTCATACTGCAGAAGCTTGGCACGCAGATCCTCAAACTTTGGTAATTCAGGTAAGCAAAGTATTGTTGTGGATAAGACGTGATATTCCGAGCCTAAACAACTGAGAGCTTGTTGTACTTTTTCTTTATTTGTTACCTCATGTCCAACTACACTCAGTTGATCACAAATATTTTGCATTTTGTTTAGATACTCCGTCACTGACGAGGAACCCTTTTGTAACAAATGAAACTGACGTTTAAGATGCAACACACGTGCTTCAGATATCTGAGAGTATGTGCGAACAAGCTTATCCCATAATTCTGCAATTGTACACTTATCTGGGATTCCGATCAACACTTCTTGAGAAAGAGTTGAAGTAATGTAGGCAACAAGAACCTTGTCCTTTTTCATCCACGCAGTATAATCTGGATTTCAGACAGCCTTAATGACAGCAGCCCCTTTTTCATCCTTCTCTCGAGAGATAAATTATGGTGGAATCGGGACTGTTCCATCGAGATGACCAGCAAGATCTTGACTCTTAATGAATAGGAGGATTTTCCTCTTCCAAATTAAGAAATTCAAATTTGTAAGCTTTTCAGAGACAAGTTGGTTCAGGAAACTTGAAAAAGGAATAGAGATTAGAAAAGATGATTCCATTCCAACGACAGGCAAAAAAGGGCAAAGAAAAATTCGAGATATTTTGCCTTTGCTGCAAACAAAAAGTCACGGCAGAATGAAAGTATGAAAAGAAAGTAAGAAAAGCTCTTACAAACTCTGAAAAGAGAGAAAATAAATCAAGATAGAATATTGAAGGAAGGCAGAATGTCGACAGTGCAAGAAACAGATTTTAGGAAGTCGACAAAAGGAAAAGATGAAAAAAGGGAGGGGACGTCAGATCTGTATATTTTTTTTACGTCAGATCAGATATCTTTTGCGTCAGATCTGATTTGATTTTTTTTTTGCGTCAGATCAGATATGTTCTCCTTTTTTTGTATTAAATCAGATCTTATCATATCTATTCTCCTTTTTTTTTAATAAAATCAGATCTTGCGTCAGATTTGATTTGCGTCTTCCGCCAAGAAATAAGACGTTTGAAGCAAAAAATATATTTAAGAAAGATTTGGATGAAGAAAGACCAAGAAGAATGAGGTAAGATGAAAGGAGGAATCAAATCTAGAGGTTTGAAGAGAAAATCAGAAAGATAAAAACTTGGAAGAGAAGAGATGATCTTTATGGTCATCTCTTCCACGTTTAACACCCGCTTTGATACCATGTTAAATTTAGAGGATTCACCAGAAAATATTCACGATGAGGGAAGAATGAAGCTAAGGAAGATGAGTTTGCTGCACAATCAGGCACCGTCTAACAAGCTACATGGGTTCTATTCATTTAACAATATAAAGAGGGTTACAAAATATAAGGGGTCGATTCTACCCCTAATAAAGTACAAAAAATTAAAACTATAACACATACTAAAAGATGCCACATGGAATTGGATCTGGACTAAACAAATCCAGTCTAATCCAATTTCCTTTTCTTTCATACATCAAAGGTACGATTCCAGAAGCCGAGCCTAAAATTACCATATTTGAAAAAAGAGAAATAAAAGTTCTTAAAGGAGAGGAAAGAGTGAAAGCTTTTGAAGAATACCATAATAAACATGAAGAATCAGAAATGAAAATTTATAAAATTCTTTCATGGATTTTCTCCACGGTTGAGACTAGAATTAATACCAATATTTTACAATTCAAGAAGGCATCTCAAGTTTGGGAATATCTTAAGAGGATGTATACCTAGAGAGACTTGTCTCATAAATACTATCTTCAAAACAAGGTTTTAACTCTTCAACAAGGAGAAATGACTATTAGATAATATTTTTCCGAATTATCATCTATTTGGGATGAACTCGTTTTCCTTGAACCAAAGTAGAGTGCAGAAGCTATTGAGCTACGACACAAATAATTAGAAGAATATCGTTTTTTTAATTTCTTGAATGGGCTTAGACCCGAAATTGAGCAAATAAGATCTTCTCTTTTATCTTCTTTCACTTCTCCACCTCCAGAAGATGTTCTTACTAAGCTAAGTGGGGAAGAAACTCGAATAGGAATGAGTAAATCCAATCAAAGTATTTTAGCTATGCCCTCAACCAAGGATGAGAATGAAATAGCCTATGTTGTTTCTAGACCGGGAAATAATTTGAAAACCTACAAGCCTCCTCACTTCAACAAATTTCAAAATCAAAATCAATGAGTAAGAGAAGAAGGTGGTCAAAGTGGAAGATGGAACCAAGGAAGGGAATATGAAAAAATTATGTCATTTTTGCAAAGAACCGGGACATATTAAGCCAGTTTGTCCAAAGTGGAAGAAGAAGGTGGCCATGTCAACCACATTTCAACCACACAAGGAGGAGAGTCTATCTAATTCCAACATTGGAGCATTGTCGTTGAGTCAAGTCATAGAGGCCCTTCAACCCCTCTTCAAAGGATCAATTTTCGGTGTTGCCATAACTTCTTCTCCTCCTGATAAGACTTCTTGGCTTTTAGATTCGGGTGGCTCTATTCATATGACTCCAAATATTTTTGCACTTTCTGAATACACAAAAAATATATCACCTTCTTTTGTTTCAACCGCGGATGGTGCTTCTCTTAAAATCAAAGAATTTGAAAATTCGAAAAAACAAGATTTTTTTATTCTCAAAGTTAGATTTATCACAAAACTAAATTTAAATTTGCTTTCGGTCTCTCAACTCTCGAACCATGGGTTAAGTTCTCATCAAATAAATCTTGGGTACAAGATCGCCGGCCCGAAAAGTTGATTAGGAAAGGCTCTAGGAAAAGAGATCTATACTTAATGGAGTTTTTACAAGTTTCAAAACATTCTTTTTGCAATATTGCCCATCATAAAGATATAAATGTTTGGCATAAAAGACTTGGCATCCCAATGTCATCAAGCTTTCCTATTTACATTTTATTAAAGATCTTTGTAAAAGTGACTTCACTTGTAATGATTGTATTCTTGAAAAAATGAGAAATTTGCCTTTTAAAAAAAGATCTATCTTCACAACTAAACTATTTGAATTTGTGCGGACCGACACCCGTCATATCTAAAGGAGGATTTGCATATTATATTATTTTTGTTGATGATTACTCTAGATATTGTTGAATATACTTCCTTAAGCATAAACATGAGGTTTTTGCATTCTTCAAGTCCTATCATATATTGATTAAAAATCAATTTAATGGTAACTTAAAAATTCTTAGAACCGACACCAGAAGTGAATACCTTATAAATGAATTTAAAAATTATCTTGAAATTAATGGAATTGTTCATCAAAAATCTTGTCCCAAAACACCTCAACAATATGGTCTAGCCGAAAGAAAACATAAACATATAATTGAAACCACTAGAACTTTGCTTATTTCTCAAAATATTCCTAAAAGATTTTGGGCCGAGACGGCTCTTGCATCCGTTTATCTTATAAATCGTTTCCCTTCAAAAAATTTAAATAAGATCTCACCTTTTGAAATTCTATATCAAAAAGAACCCGACTACAATAGATTGAGAGTTTTTGCATGCAAATGTTTTGTTCTTACCGACAAAAATGATAAACTTTCACCAAAAGCTATCTCTTGTGCATTTCTTAGATATTCCAAAACGCAAAAAGGTTTTAGATGTTATGATATTAAAAATGATAAATTGTATGTTTCTAAAATATAACCTTTTTGAAAAATGTTAGTGGTTTTGAAGAATGTGAACCTTATAGAGATAATGTGGATTACTCCTTTTTGTTTGAGTTGTTATCTAGAAATGATGGTGTTTCTATGATGATCAAAATATTATATAAAAATGATAATACTCTTAGTAATGATGAAAATATAGAAGAGAATAACAACTCTCATTATCAATCTTTTGAACAACCTACCGAAGTGGGAACATCTATTGACCCTATTATCTATACACATAGAGATAAGGATACTTTTAGAAGTGCGATTGAAAAATATAGTCAAACTAATGAGCCTACCTCCACGAATAACCCAAATTCTCGTAGGTCCAAAAGAGCTAGAAGAATTCCTACTAGATTTATATCCTATGAATCATTTTCATCTAAACATAAAGCTTGCCTTAGTGTCATTCATTCATACGTGAAAACTAAAAACTTTGAAGAAGCACATAAAATTGTAGAGTGGAGGGAAGCCATGAATAATGAACTTAGAGCTCTTAGAAAGGCTAAAACTTGAGAATTTCAAGATCTACCTAGTAGAAAGAAGACAATAGGATGTAGGTGGGTTTTTAAGGTCAAGACTAAGAGTGATGAATCCCTTGAAAGGTATAAAGCTCGTCTAGTTGCCAAAGGGTATAATCAAGAATATGGAATAGACTACGATGAAACTTTTGCTCTCGTTGGGCGTATGGTCACTTTTAGGTGTCTTATTACCATTGCCTCCATTAAAAAATAGAACATACATCAAAAGGATGTTAAAAATGTCTTTCTAAATGGTGACCTAAATGAAAAAGTATATGTGGATGTTCCTCTAGGTATGGATGCTCCTAAAGGTAAAGTTTTTCGTGTACGGAAGGCTCTTTATGGTTTGAAAAAAGCTTTCAAGGCTTGGTATGATCGGTTTAATAACTTAATGATAGAAAATGGCTTTCCTTCATGTTATAATGACACTGCCTTGTTTGTCAAGAAATCCAATGTAGGAATCGTGATTTTATTATTATATGTTGATGATATGCTAATTACTAGTGACGATGCTAAAGGGATTAAAAGTATCAAGTCTATTTATCACTAGACCTGATATTTCACATGTTGTACATGTTGCAAGTCAATTTCAGCATGCTCCTGAGTGCAATTCTTCACATTATCAGTTATATAACAGGATCCATAAATAAGGGAGTATTTTTATCTTCATCTTCTGAGTTGAATATAATTGCTTATATTGACTCTAATTGAGGAGGTAATCCAAATAACCGTCACTCCACCACTGGCTTTTGTGTGTTCTTAGGTGAATCATTAATTTCTTGGAGATGCAAGAAACAACAAAAGGTGTCTTTGTCATCTACTGAGGCCGAATACAGAGTCATGGCAACTACAACTATAGAGATTATTTGGATTCGCCAGATGTTGGAAGATATGAGGGTTCATGTTCAAGGACCCACAAAGTTGTGCTATGATAACAAGAGTACAATATATATTGCTAAGAATTACACTTTTCATGAGCGTACGAAGCACATCGAGATGGATTGTCACTATGTTAAAGAAGAATATATGAAGAAAATTATAGATTTACCTTATGTAACATGAGGATATCAACTGGCTGACTTTTTCACTAATGTGTGTTGTGTTAAAATGTATCATTCGACAATTGTAATATTATATATATTTTATATATATAAAGGATAATACATATTCATATATGGTATATATGATATGTATTATCCTAATTATATATATAAAATATATATTTATCTATTTATAGGCATAGGGGTAGTTTAGACATTTCACAGTTTTTACGCATATTCCATTTGGAATAGTTTGTAATTTTATTTTTAATTTTCTTTTTTATTTTTCCCTTTTTTGTGGTTTGCGCCACCTAGGGAGGCTCCCCAAAGAGTCGTTGGGGAGCCCCCAACGGTCACAAATGTGACCGTTGGGGGCTCCCAACGACTCCTTTGGGAGCCCCCTTGGTGGCCCCTCTCTTGTGTTATAAATAGGGGTCTCCCCCTTTGTATTCTTCACTCCTTGGAGGAGCTTATGCTCCATTGTATAGGGTTTTTTACCCTCTTCTTCTTATTTCTTCAATAATATTCAACTTATGACTTTATGTCATATTTACCCCCTTTTATGGGTTTATGTATTAGCACATGATGTGCTTGTGTTGTTCCCTTGAATGGGTATATTCGCACTTAATGTGCATGTGTATGGGTTCATTATCGAACCTAAGGTATTCAAAGTCACTTTCTAACATGGTATCAGAGCTCGGTTGAGATCGAGTTGCTCTTTGGTGCATCGGGAAGCGTGGTATTCAAGAATTTTTTAAAGAAAAATGGTGAAGTATTCATTTCTCTCTCTTTTCTTTCTTAAAGTTATTCGGTATGCATTCTATTTCTTTAAGTATTGTATGAAGAATTTAATATGTTTTTTTATGTGTATTCTTTGTCATTATGTCTTTTTATAAAAATTTGAGTTACTTGATACTCTATTGAATCTTTTTCGTATAAATACTTTTTTGTATGTTTTTCTTTGAAAAATTTTAAATGATAACTTGTTTGGCGAAAAATTAGATATATGATTGCTCAAAACTTGCTTTAATAAGTCGGTAAAAATTTATGACCATTGGAGCTTTGAATTTATAATTTAAACCTAACTTTGTTTATAAGAATACCTTTTATATGAATGGTAAGTCTTTAAAGAAAGGTATGTTAAGATTAAAATGTTTGTGAGGTGTAGTTTTTTTTTTTTTGAAAAATGCTTGACATATATGAAAAATTCCTTAATAAGTTTTTATTCACTTTCCTAATATGTCCTTTTTATATGAGCAACATTTAATTAAGAAGGTTTTTTTTCCGGTTGAATTAAGTTTTAAAATAGTATTATGGAATATGGTGATTTTCTTTGCATCTTTATACTCTTAAAAGATTTTTCAATTTGATTTAAAGAGCTTGTCTCATTATAAAATTTATGGTCTTCACTAATGTTTGTTGCGTACTTATTGCATTAGGAGTTGGTAATAATCTATTAAGTCATGTTTTTTGATAAAATTTAAGAGTTTTGAATTTTTCCTCGATAAATGTTTAATTTTATAGATTTATGCCATAGTACAATCTTACTTTATCATAAGGTTTTTTAATAAATCTATTATTCTTCTTTGTTGGGATTTCTCCCACTTTAGTGGAGTTTCCCCCTTCTTTGAGAATTTTGTGTGTTTTTTGAGCTCTCTTTAAGGAGCCTTTCGGTCCTTATAATCTTCTTGTGAGTATATACTCTTTTATGAAGATTTCATGGTTGTTGTGAGAAGATTGGTTGTGAGCATCATTTTTTAAGTTACAATAGTGGTTTTCATAAGATTTTCAAACTTCACCATCGTTATGAATGCCTATATTGGCCTAAGTTTGTTATTTGCTCATTCAAGATTATTGTCATTTAAAAATCTTGCATTGCATAAAAGTGTATCTATTATCATTTGGTGTGCATTTAATTGCACTTTATATCTATCATAGTTGAGGCTTATTTTTGACTTTTTCCAAATCGGTTATTACGCATGATGTTGCTTAAATATTTCATAAATTGTGTTAGTTGCATAATAAGTCTTTTTTGTATAAATGACTTCTTTTGAAGATTAAGCATAATTCGGATTTATGCAAAATTGTTGTTATAAAGCATATTATTGTGATTGATTATATTGAACCTTTGATTCAATTTTTAATCGGTCCTCTTTTCTTTGAAAAATGATTCCTAAAGTGTTTATTGCCTTTTTGTGGCATTTATATTTGTCCATCACATGTTATTTAATGCATCACTTGTTTGGCTTTATTATTGTTTTATTAGAGCTGTTTGTTGAGGTGAGTTATGGGCACCTCGTGTTATATCATTCTAGATTGTCTACTTGTCATATTATAGATGGTGATTGAGGTGAGTTATGGGCACCTTAGGACTCTAGAATGATTTGGTATATGATCTCTAATTATGAGTGTGTCATTCATTGTTATGTCATTTTAGTTTGTCCACTTACCATATTATAGATGGTGGTTGAGGTGAGTTATGGGCACCTTGGGACTCTAGAATGATTTGGTATATGAGTGTGTCACTAGTTTAATGTTGCCATTGATCTTATGGATGCTCTTATTTATATATAAATGTGATGGATATATGATGTTTAAAACCTTAAATGTTTTAAGGTATATTAAAATCAATTTTTTGGAATTATAGCCCAACCCTTTTAGTTGTTTATGAATCTTATGAGTGCATTTGCACATTTGTGATTCCGTGTGTTGTGCTTGTTGTGCACAAGTGTTCTTGGGTGTGTATGTTCACACATTTATTCTCAAGGTTATTGTGTTATCGACTAAAGTATTTTGTTGAAGATACTTTCACATGGTATATTCACACATTTTATTTCAAAATGATATTGTTATGGGTATTCTTTTTTTTTGAAGAATATTGTTTCAAGGTTTTATTTATATGTTTGTCATTACAAGTTTTATTGTCTCAACAGTCTTCTCCTTTTATGCCCCTTATCTAAGTGTCATCATATGTAGACAAGAATTTTATTACACCTTCGTGTGTTGGTAGCCCTTTGTTGGCTTTTGCTCTCTTGGTCTAGTAGCTGAACACACTTGTCTTGAGTGTTATTTTATGTAGACAAGGCACGTTGATTCACACCATGGTGTGTGATTTTAGTCCATGTTGGCGTTTGTGTCCTTATTCTAGTCGCTGAGATGTATGCCCATGGTTGGCTTATTTCACTCATTTCAAGTGTCATCTTATGTAGACAAGAGATGTATCGTGTTTTAGCCCATGGTTGGTTTGTTACTCTTGTTCTAGTAGCTGAACATACTTGGTTTTGAATGTATTTTTACGTAGACAAGAGATGTTTTTGGTCCATGTTGGCGTGTATTCTCTTGTTCTTGTCGTAGATGCACTCATTTCAAGTATTATTATATGTAGACAAGAGGTTCTTTTGCACACCTTTGTGTGTGTCTTTGGCCTTTAATGACATTATATTTATATTCTTGATCTAGTAGCTTATACACTTGATTTATGGGTTTTGGAGGACTAATGAGGTAGTTGTTTGTAATGGATGAACTATTGTTGAAATTTGCAAAATTTCATTCATGACTTGTGTTTTAAGATATTCAAGTGAATCATATTTTTTATATGCATATTTTAAAATCAAGTTGATTTTTTGGCATTTAATCTATATATTAAGTGCTTATGGTATTTTGGTCACTTTTGTATGCAAAATGTGTCCTTTTTTGTCAATTGAGTGAGATTTTCCTAAATGGGTAAGATTCTCTACTCAAATAACACTATTCGTTTTGCCTCGTAAATGAATTTAAAACCTTGTGAACTCTTGTGTTTATTTTTGTCTAAAGTATGCTTGGAGACTTCGTTTCTCTTGTTTGACACTTCATTACATGTTTGAAGCATGTTCATTAATGATTCCTTTACGTATTAATTCATTTCATAATAATATATGCATATACTCTTTATGGCCTTTTAGGATCTCAGTCAATAAAGTATATGTTGCTTATACCTCTTCGTAGGATTATTGTGGTGTCCCTTAGTGGACTATTTTGTTATTCCCCCATTATGGGGTTGTGTTTGTCCAATATTGGACCTTATGAATGCATTATGCATTCTTGCTATATGTTTCCGCTCACTCTTTAAACATGATATATGATTTTGAAAACTTTGGTTTTTTAAATTTTCTGTTCATGCTAAAGTAATTATCCTATTATGCATAAATTTTGCACCTTGTTAGGAATGTTCCTTTTTGAGTAAAGTGCAAAGATATTTTTTATTTGTTCTTTGTTGTTGTTCCTCAGGATCTTGAAGATAAGAGGAAAAGAAGTACCTTGGATAGATCATGGAAGGTGCTCATCGTTAAAGACATTGGAGGGAGACATTTACAATGGCATTCGTATTGAAGGCTCTTGAAGCCTTGAGATTCTTCCTCTTGCTTTCTTCAATCTTTTCGTTCCCCCACGCAAAGCTTGAGGGGGGGTGTTAAAATGTATCATTCGACAATTGTAATATTATATATATTTTATATATATAAAGGATAATACATATTCATATATGGTATATATGCATATGTATTATCCTAATTATATATATAAAATATATATTTATCTATTTATAGGCATAGGGGTAGTTTAGACATTTCACAGTTTTTACGCATATTCCATTTGGAATATGTTTGTAATTTTATTTTTAATTTTCTTTTTTATTTTTCCCTTTTTTGTGGTTTGCGCCACCTAGGGAGGCTCCCCAAAGAGTCGTTGGGGAGCCCCCAACGGTCACAAATGTGCCCGTTGGGGGCTCCCAACGACTCCTTTGGGAGACATTGGAGGAAAATAAGTACCTTGGATAGATCATGGAAGGTGCTCATCGTTAAAGACATTGGAGGGAGACATTTACAATGGCATTCGTATTGAAGGCTCTTGAAGCCTTCAGATTCTTCCTCTTGCTTTCTTCAATCTTTTCGTTCCCCCACGCAAAGCTTGAGGGGGGGGTGTTAAAATGTATCATTCGACAATTGTAATATTATATATATTTTATATATATAAAGGATAATACATATTCATATATGGTATATATGCATATGTATTATCCTAATTATATATATAAAATATATATTTATCTATTTATAGGCATAGGGGTAGTTTAGACATTTCACAGTTTTTACGCATATTCCATTTGGAATATGTTTGTAATTTTATTTTTTATTTTATTTTTTATTTTATTTTTTATTTTTCCCTTTTTTGTGGTTTGCGCCACCTAGGGAGGCTCCCCAAAGAGTCGTTGGGGAGCCCCCAACGGTCACAAATGTGACCGTTGGGGGCTCCCAACGACTCCTTTGGGAGCCCCCTTGGTGGCCCCTCTCTTGTGTTATAAATAGGGGTCTCCCCCTTTGTATTCTTCACTCCTTGGAGGAGCTTATGCTCCATTGTATAGGGTTTTTTACCCTCTTCTTCTTATTTCTTCAATAATATTCAACTTATGACTTTATGTCATATTTACCCCCTTTTATGGGTTTATGTATTAGCACATGATGTGCTTGTGTTGTTCCCTTGAATGGGTATATTCGCACTTAATGTGCATGTGTATGGGTTCATTATCGAACCTAAGGTATTCAAAGTCACTTTCTAACATGTTGTTCTCCTAGATTCAATTTTCTTCTTGGCAAACTTTCGGTCATTGCACCATAATTTTGAAGGGGGTTATTAAAATTATTATAGACTTTGTGTAAATACATATATATTTAACTATATATATGTACACATACTTTTCATATACTTTGTGTATGATAGTATATTTATACATATACATATAGTTAAATATATATGTATATAGGTTTCATTTTGTATTTTTCCTGTTTTTATTTTCTTTTTTTTATTTCCTTCTTTTGGGGGATTGACCATGGGTTGACCAGCCGTTGGACTGGCCCCAACAGCTCTATTTAGAGCCGTTGGAGCTGCCCCAACGGCCGGCCGGCCAGCCCCCCTCTTAGTATATAAATAGGGGATGAATCCCCTTGTTCATTTAAGCTTTTTTGCAAAGCTTTTTTCTTAAATAAATACATTTGTTATGCCTTTGTGCACTTGTGATTATTTGTGAGTATTATTTTGTGCCTTTGTGCACATACTTTCCATTGTGATCATCGTGTGCTTATTAAGTCATTTTTTGGACTTTATCTTTTGAAGATATTTTTACAAAAATATCACCATATTAGTCAGAGATGACATGAGAAATTCTAAGGATTTGAAATTGCTAAGTACCTTCTCAACTCATCAAACCTTCACTGTGCACTTCCAAACATCAAACCTAACCAGGGTTTTGAGAAAATACAAATAACCAGATCACCTCTAATGCCCTCATCCCAGAGAGAGCCTTGTAGACACAACAATGGTCAGTTTAAATTCCTTTATTTAGTTATTAGATTGGAATCACTCATTTGAAAATGGAAATGTTAAACCATGGCACTGCTAAAATATTTTCTACATGACATACTTTTGATAGTAAAAAAAACCTAAAGACTTTAGTATAATACAATGCTAGCAAATGAAGATCAAGAGGATTAATTGTCAAATACAACCCCTTAAATACTTTTTAGTTTTTAGCATCACACGAAGTGTAGCCACCGCCAAACACATTTGGAGTTCATGAGCTTGGCCACGCTTCCTATAACACTAAACATGCTCTCGATGGAAGAAGATATATTCTTAAGTTTCCTCCAAGACAACCACTTAACTATTCCTGGTGATAGCAATGAAAAATGCAAGAAGATATAGAAACAAAAATCTTGGATAGTGGCTTATTTTCCTTGAGGCCTTTAACCAAATCACAGTATCCATGAGGCCCATGACCAAATCAAAATCTGACAAAGGGCATGAGGAAACATTTACACTAAATTACTATTCCCCAAAACAGCATAACTGAATTAATGAATTCTCATACCTTAAATAATATGGGAAGTTATCAAATGAGACTTCAATACTATTTCCATCAAGAATTCCTTCACGCAGGCTATTCTTAAAAGCGTGCCATTTAGCAGGCCCTGACAAAAGCATTGACGAATCAGAATCCTTTGACACCTCCCTTCTGTCCTCAAATATTTGTCTCAGTACGGACCCACCCAGATCCATGTCGGTTGTATCCTTGAGTACACGCATAAACTTTTTATGAGATATGGATCTTAAGTTCCATCTTCCATTATCTTCATTAATACCAACATCAGAATCCATGTTTTCAATACTAAGATCCACACAAGGTGCTTGTTCAGCAGGTGCAGATGCATTTTCATTTAAAGGTACATCAGTTTCAGAATTTTGATCAGCAGTATCTTTCCTGGAACAGGCATCGTTATCAAGAACAGGAAGGGAATCATCTGGCTCTTCAAAAGCAGGAGATAATGCAGGTCTCTCAATTCCTTGTTGAACAGCTTCATTGCTTTGGGTAGGTGGTGGTAGAAGTGAAATATCATGGCCAAGATTGGATAGAGATGCCAATATTGATGCCCCGGCCACAGCAGAAGGATCACCAGATCTTGCTTCAAAGTGAATTTCTTTTACAGGAGCATTCTGAGTCTCTGTAATATCAACTGAAGAAGGTGCCACAGGCATAGGTATATTCTCATTTGTGATCTGCTGGAAAATCTGGATGCATTTTAAGGATTTGCAACAAGCAAACATGCAAGGATGCCCACAAGACAATGAAAAACAAGGATTACATCTTTGGCCTTATAAGAAATAGATTGATAAAATTGTTACTAAAAAATGAAAATGCAACCATGTAGTATTGCCAGCAATTAACAAATAGGGAAAAAAAGTTTAGGACAGTAGCAAGGATACATAGGAATGTTTGCCAGATGAACTGAAAACCAATTCATCCCCAGCTTTAAGAATGACATCAGAATTCTTTTTAATGGGTTTTCCATTCACATGGGCACTTCCTTTGCTACCAGCACTTTCTAGTACACTGACACATCCTTCATCCCGCTGTTCATTAACCAATAACAATCAAATAAATACATATTCAAACATGAGGTTACAATAAAGAAGCAGCAACGGAGAAAAACTGAAATGTGAGATATACACTCTATGTGCAGAAATTTTATAAATAAATCACAAAAACTTTCAAATGTTACCTGCACAGACTTCAGTCTACACAGAATTGAACTCACAGATGGATCCTTCAAATACAAGTTGCAATTCCGACTTTGACCAACAGTAAAAACAGGACCAGACATGAGCAAGTGGGGATTCTAAGAAGGAAATATATTTGTGAGTTTAAGAAAAACATCAAAAACAATTACAGAAAATAATCCACTAATGAATATCACGAAAGAATAAAACTTAAAAAAGAGAAAAGATCACCAATTATTATTACAAGGATGTATAATGAAATAAGAATCCTTTATTTAGCAAATTATCTCCAATAGTATGCAACATCTATTAGAGTGGAGCTGCAAACAGGGTGGACACAGATAAGCCTTTGTCCTTTCCCAAGTCCATATACAAACCCAAAAGTTTAAAACAGGCATTAAATGCAGGAGGCATGGGCAATGTGTTAAAAATGTAATATATACATATATATATATATATATTGTTATTTTATTTTTTTATTTATCTTTATAGGTGTTTTTTGTATCTAGTTCAATAAGAACTAGATACACTGTTCAGTCAAGTTCCTAGTTGGAACTTGACTGAAGTGTAGCTGTTGGACTCTAGAACAACGGCTCTTATTAGAGCCGTTGGACTAGAGTCCAACCTCTCTTTTGAGGAGAGCTCAGCCTCTCTTGTTTCTCTTGGTATAAATAGGGGTGAACCCCTTCAATGTAACTTACTTCTTCAAATGCTTTTTAAGCATTTTGTGTATTGAATAAAATATTATTCTTTTCAAGTGTTCTTCTATTTATACCGGAAGCGCCTAGGCAAAAGGGGAAGCACGCTTCCCCAAAGCGCGAAACGTCGCGCTTCCGAAGCGTGAGGGGAAGCGTCCCCCTTTTTTGGGAAGCGCGCTTCCCTTTTATGGGAAGCGCGTCCCCCTTTTATGGGAAACGCGCTTCCCATAAATGGGAAGCGCGCTTCCCCCACGTTTCCCCCACGCTTCCCCCACGCTTCCCCCTCGCTTCCCCATTTTTTCATTTTTTCGCTTCCGGTTCGCTTCCTAGGTCGCTTCCGGTTCGCTTCCTAGGTCGTTTCCGAGACGGTTCGGAATTTTCTTCTAAGTGGTCCCACGCTTCCCCGCTTCCTAAATTTTTTAAAGTGCCTCGCTTCCCGTATCGCTTCCCGCTCCCGCTTCCTCGACTGGTAACTCTGATTTATACCCTTTCATGGGTTATGCTTGTAGTGTCTCCAATAGACATTTGTTGTGAGTTTCTTCGTACATTTGTGGAAGACCACCATTTCATTACATGGTATCAGAGCCGTAATGGATGATAATGATAAGATCAAAATCATGCCCATGAAATTAAATGACACAAATTATGTAACGTGAGCTTCGATCATGAAGCACCACATTTGGGGAAAAGGATTGTGGGGCATAGTGGATAGTTCTGATTCGGAACCTAAACTAGTTCTCACAAAGGTTGAGAATGATAAAGAAGTACCTCTATCAGAAGGAGAAAAAGATAAAGTTATAGCAACATATGAAAAAAGTGGAAGGAATAGAAGGGGAAACTCTAAAATTATGTCATGACTAATCAATAGTGTTGACATAAAGAAATGCACTAGCCTCGCTAAATTTGAGCATGCTAATAAAGCTTGGGAATATCTTAAAAACATGTATTCCCTTAAAGATATTGAACATGTATGCAATTTGCAAGACAAGGTTCGGGCAATGACTCAAAAGGATAAAATCATTAGAAAATATTACAATAAGTTGTCCGAACTTTGGAAGGAATTGGTTCTCTTAAAGCCAAAATGGCATTGTCTGAGAGACATTGAGCTCCGTAAAAAACAACTTGATATGAAGCATTTTTATCAATTCATAAACGGTCTAAGACCGAAATTTGAGACAACTAAATCGGCTCTTCTTCATCAAAGAAAAGTTTTCTCCATTGTTTACTATAGAGGGATTGACTATGGAAAAGAACAGACTTATAAAAAATACTCTGAAATCGGAAGACGATTCCGCTCTAGCTATGTCTAGACCGAGAAACCATGTACGCTCTTATAGGCCACCTCATTTCAATAGTCAAAATTATGACTTTGACAAAAGAAAAGGCATTTGCAGCCATTGTCGTGAACCAGGGCACTATTGTAAAACCCGAAAATTTTATAAAATTTTGCAAATTGGGCCTAGATCCAAATTGCAGATCCAGGACCCATAAAGGGGGGTAATTAGGATTTATTCATTTGAAACCTTGATTTAATGATAATAACGAATAAATAAAATTTTTAAATTTAAAAAAAAAAATCTAATTTAATTCGAGGATCCACAGTGGATCCATTTGGATCCACTTGTGGATCCATTTGGATCCACTTGTGGATCCATATCGATTGGGGTCGGGTTACGGGTCTCGGGTCCGGACCCGAGCCGCGCCCCTGTGTAACAGCCCTTTTAAAGAAAGGGGCAACCCGATAAGGGTTGCCCGATAGGTTTGTTACAGAAAAGGAAAGGGGGGGCAGGAGGGGGTTACGCAATGCGTAACCAACCCCTCCCATCTTGGCATGGAGAGGGCCGATAAAAGGAGTGGAGAGGGGGGTTTTCCCTCTTCACTCGGGCACTCTCTCCTCCCCCATCTCTTTTCCCCCGTCTCTCTCTCTCTGTCAGTGTGTATCGGAGAGGAGGAGTTCGCCGGCGAGCTGCGGCAACCAGCAGCCATCAGCGACTGCAGCGAGTACCCCCCTGTCGCGGCAGCAACAAGGAGTGTCAGTCGCGGCCCTACCTTCGCGTCCCCAGCCTTCGATCGCCGGGAAACCCATCGGAATCAAGTACGGTTCTTCTTCGAACCTGGGTGAGGAATCGAACAGGGGTTCGATTCCATACGATGATTTGGGGGTTTTCTTGATAAACCCTAAATACCCAAATCAAATGATTTGGGGCTTTTCTTAATATGCCCTAAATCTTGAAATAGGAAAACAGTAATCGTATAGGCTTATAAAAAATATATATATATATGTGTTGCAGGCCTCAAGTGCGTTGGTAGGAGGCGTCAGGCCCAGCCGACCCAGTCGGCTGGGTGCTGTGTTAGCAGGGCCCCAGCCGACCCCGTCGACTGGGTGCTTTACATCTTGTGGGCCGGGCCATAGCAGGCCCAGCCGACCCAGTCAGCTGGGTGTTGGCCTGTAACTCGTATGTTTCAAGAAAAAAAAATATATGTATGATGTGCTTTTTCTGCTATGCCATGATATTATTCGATATGTCTGCCTATTTTCTATGGATATTCATCTGATTTACTGAACTCCAAGCATGATCAAAAATTTGTTAAGGTGTTGTTTTCCACATGGAAATGCACATGAACTGAATCTGCGTAAAATATTGTAAAAGAGAAGTGGCCTCAACAAGTTGAATTGTTGTAAAATCAAGTGTCTTTATGAATTAATTTTTGGGAGGTTTAATGCATGCTCACTAACCCCTTTCAGAATATATAAACCAATTGCTCCGTTAGGATGATAAACATGTACATGTTTGCT
Source organism: Nuphar pumila (assembly GCF_984573655.1). Classification (NCBI taxonomy): domain Eukaryota; kingdom Viridiplantae; phylum Streptophyta; class Magnoliopsida; order Nymphaeales; family Nymphaeaceae; genus Nuphar; species Nuphar pumila. Next base: position 145,977,677 of record NC_143251.1, read on the forward strand.
TCAACGAGTTGAATTATTATAGATCCAAGTGTCATTCATGAGTTAATTTTGGAGTTTGATTTCGTGATTATTAACCCATTCATGTTGTGTAGGTTGATTTCTCCCTTATGATTACAAACAGTTATATGTAATGGCAGCATAAGATAGATCATTCATAATGATGTACATTGTTTGGTTGTTGTTTTGTTGTCCTAACATGATATGAAACCATACATACTATACATTGAAGATGTTCAGAATTTTTAAGTATTTAGTTTGGCCGAATATAAAGCTTTATTATTCAATTGTAACCTGTTTCAACTGCAACCGTTTATTGTCGATATTTCTAAACATGTTACATAAATTGTATTTCCAATGTAACATACATTTATGGTAGCTTGTACTGTATTCTTTTGATTATTCTGATATTCTTGTACTTGGTTGTTGAACATGTGAAGACTTATCTCATGCACATGTGGGATTCGAGATTAGCAGGCTCTAGTAGGGCTGTAGAGTTCGTTTTCTGTAATACGTCACTACCCGTTTGGGTGGATATGTTCACTGCTCAATCATGTTAACTGAATCCTGCATATGATGCTGAAATAGAACCAAGAATGGGGTGAATGAACTGGGCATCAGTGTTGTGTTGTAGAATTAGTAACATGAGAAATATTTGATGACTATACTAGGATGTTGCTTGTATTTGGGGTCACATTTAGTTACATGTATACTTGATTTATATGTGAAAAGGTATATGTACACTCACACACTTAAAGAAACTATGGATTGGTTAAGACCCCTATGTGACGTAGGTAACCCACACATTGAAAATGCATATGAATAAATTATAACGTGCATATGTTTGGGGTTATATTGGCATGAATATATATGCTTTTGGCATTTTGGCCTAGTGTTGTAAATTTATCACTAATTTGGTTTTATTACGTGATGCACCGATGGCCAAATTGGACCATCACTGGCCTGGAGAGCCGTGAGTTTGGTTTTCTTTTATATATGTTTTTTTTTAAAAGCATCACTTAAACCACATAAGATGGTTTGGCACTTTACTACATTGTTCTTTGTGTTTACACGGGCTGGAGTCTCGAATGGGTCCCTGCAAGGGAGGATGCGGGGTTTTCACTTTACTTTTGCATATAGTGTTGCAAACTTAAGAATGAACTTTAAATAAAAATAAAGAATAAGAACAGTGTAATATACATTCTGGGATATCTCATCTGGAGTATGAGAATCTTGGATATCCGGTCTTGGGGAGACTGTGAGGATACAAAAACTCCGTGTGCGTTGTTGCCCCTGAACCCGATATTGAGGTTCTTCTCCTGGCCACGGTTTTAGGGAGAACCCGTCACTTTACCCGGGAGTGGTGTGTTAGTCACAGCTGTGAGTTTATGGTACCAAGGAAGTGGCACTTGTGGGCGTGGGGTGTCCCTTGTGTCCCCGACATTAGATGTAGAGGTCTAATGTTCCGATGGATGGTGTTGTTTCCTGATATCGGTCGAGGGCTAAGTTGGAACCCAGTAATAAAATACAAATTGTGTGTTAAGCTACCCTGGGAACCTACTTGACCTCGGGGTTTGTACCCGTTTGGTGTATCCGCGAGCCACGGTAATTAAAAAGAGGAACTTAAATATGTGTGCATCTAATAGGGCATGCATATGAAAAGATGGAACTTAACTGAAAGATAACAGAAGAAATCATGCATTGCACATAATCACGCATTTTTCTGTTATGCATTAGATCATGCATGTTTGGATCATTCTTGATATCATGACATCATTTGGTGGTAGCATACGCTTTACTTCGTGAAATCATGCTGAAAGGTTGGTTATTTAGTTGTTGATATATGACACTGTTTACTGTTATTGATTGGTGAGTAAATGAAATCATTGGTAGTTATGGAAATTTAGATGTTGAAAATTTTATATCTGCACTCACTCAAATCACTGCATGAAATATTATCCATGTTCTTCCTCTCATCTGGTTTCTTTAGAAGTAGCTGTGCTCAGAATTTCGGTTCTGACACCCTACTTTGTTGGTTTTTCATAGGAAATGGTGAACAGTGAAGTTGGACATGCATCTGGGGATGGATGAGTTATACTTGGACTTGTCAGCTTCAGTAGAGGATATTGTGGCTCTTTCTTTTGTCTTTCAGTTCTTTTAAATTCTGCAATTGTTACTTTACTTTCAGTTGAAGAAAACCTTGTCTTTGAAATTTTATTACTCATTAATAAAAGAGTTTTAGTTGATTGATATGGATGATAATTGCAACTTCGTTTGTGGTGGATGGGCTATCCAATGGAAAGTGGAACTGTGAGGACCCCAGATCCCTGAGAAGGTTTCCGCAACTCTTAGAAAAAAAAAAAAAAAGATATTTCCGCATTTTTTAAAGGGTATGGATTGGGGTCGTTACAACTATAGGCCCTGGTGTCCTAAGCTAAGAGAGCTAAGAGGAAAAGAAAGTTGCGTATGTTGAATCAGAATCCAGAGATCAAGAAGCATCAGTTTCTATGGCTCAATTAATAGAAATTTTTCAACCTCTTCTCAAAGGAACTTCCTCTTCTAAAGCCTCAACCGAAGCAGCTGCTTCAGCCTTCTCTAATCCAGGTAACCTTTCTTGGCTTCTTGACTCTGGTGCTTCCTTTCATATGACTCCAAATATCAATAGTTTATCCGAATGTTCCAAAAATAAGTCAAGTGTGTCAAAAGTTTTTACAGCTGATGGAACCTCTCTTGAAATAGAAGGAATGGAAATTTTTGAAAAAGTTCATAAAACTAGGCAATTTTTTATTCCAAAAGTTAGATATATTCCTAAACTAAATCTAAATCTTCTATCTGTTTCTCAAATATTTGATCATGAATGTAATGTTTCATTCTCTTCTCATGGTTGTTGGGTACAGGATCGTCAGTCAGGGAAGCTCATTGGAGAAGGTCATAGAGAAGGACTTTATTACATGGATTTTTTGGAATTGCCTAAGAATGCTTTCTGTTATAATACTCAAAAAAGAGAGTTGGATTTGTAACACAAAAGACTTGGTCATCCACATATGTCCAAAATCCAATATTTTCCAAGTTTAGGAAAATTTTGTAATCCTGAGCATAATTTCACTTGTAAAGATTGTATTCTTGGCAAAATGAAAAGATTACCATTTCATGATAGAACCTTTGTTTCTTCTAGACCACTTGAATTAATACACTCGGATGTTTGAGGTTCTGCACCAATTGTTTTCAAAGGTGGATTTGCATATTATGTTATTTTTGTTGATGATTTTTTTAGACAGTTGGATTTATTTTCTTAAACATAAATATGAGGTTTTTTCGTATTTTCAAATATTTCATAACATTATTAAAAGCAAGTTTCAAAATGATATTTTCATTTTTCGCACGGATTCAAGAGGAGAATTTATGTCCAAAGAATTCAAAGATTATCTTAATTTGCATGGCATTACACACCAAAGGTCTTGTCCATACACACCACAACAAAATGAACTGGTTGAACATAAACATCGACATATCATGGAAACAACTAGGACATTATTGATAGCAAACCAAGTTCCAAAAGAATTTTGGATAGAAGTTGTCCTAACTGCTACATATTTGATTAATTGAATGTCATCTTCCTCTTTGAAAAATATAACTCCAATTGAAAAACTTGTAATTTTTGCTCCAGATTACTCTAGATTGAGAGTGCTTGGATGCAAGTGCTTTGCTTTTACTGACAAAAATGACAAACTCTCCCCTCGTGCGATTCTCTGTGCCTTTTTAGGATATGCCGATAATCAAAAAGGCTATCGGTGTTTTGATCTTCAAAATGAAAAATTGTATGTATCAAGAAATGTCTCTTTCCTAGAAAAAGAGAGCTTCTTTGATTTTGAAAAACCTAAGGAGGTTACTGAATATTCTTTTCTAATAGATTTAACATCAAAAGATAATGAATATGATCTTGAATGTGACTTTGACAAAGATCAAAGTACTATTGATCTTGAATACAATGATGACAATAAAAAGCCACTCCATAGGGATGTTAGTTTACAATATTCAAGACGAAGAGAATCAAACCTTCTAATGTGCACTTGAAAATATTTTGATATACCAACCAGAAGGTCATCCAGGGTATCAAGGCCTCCTGCAAAGTTTGTGTCATACGAATCTTTTTCACCTACATATAGGGTTGTTATTGCACTAATATGTTCATATGTTGAACCATCTTCATACTCGCAAGCCAAAAATCATGTAGAATTGGTTGAAGCCATGAAAACTGAGTTAGATGCTCTTGAAAAGACCTCCACTTGGACCATTCAAGATACTCCTCTAGGTAAGAAACCTATAAGTTGTCGTTGGGTTTACAAAGTCAAAACCAAGAGTGATGAAACTCTTGAAAGGTATAAAGCCTGACTAATGGCCAAAGGTTATGCTTAAGAATATAGCATCGATTATGAAGAAACTTTTGCACCAGTTGCTCGTATGATCATTGTCAGAACCCTAATTGCCTTGGCTTCCATTAGAAAATTGCTCATATTTCAAATGGATGTCAAAAATGTATTTCTTAATGGAAACCTAATTGAAGAGGTATACATGGAAGTCTCACCTGGTATTAGTATCCCTAAGGGTAAAGCTCTTAGCTTAGAAAAAGTTCTTTATGGTCTTAAACAAGACCCAAAAGCTTGGTATGATAGGTTTAGTTATGTTATGTTTGACATTGGTTTTCAATCATGTTTGACTGACACTGCTTTATTTATTAAGAATTCTGATGCAAGAATTATAGTGCTTCTCCTTTATGGGAATGACATGAACATCACCGGAAGCGATAAACAGGGAGTTGAAAACATCAAAAATCTTCTTAAAACTCATTTTGAAATGACAGATTTAGGTCTACTAAGATATTTTTTAGGAATTGAAATTGCTTATTCTCCTTATGGGTATTTAATGTCTCAATCTAAATTTGCTTTTGATATTGTTTCGAGGTTTGGAATTACAGAAGATAAGAAAGTAGACACTCCAGAAGTTATCAATGTTAAAATGAGAATTGATGATGGAGAACCTCTTGATGATGTCACTCCTTACAGACAACTTATCGGAGCACTTTCTCACCTTGCCATTACCAGACCAGACATTGCACACGTTGTACATACTACACACAGTTAGTCAGTTTCAACATGCTTCCACCTCTATTCATATGGGAGTTTTTTTGCGTATTATTAGATACATAAGTCCACTCTTTCACGAGGACTTTTCCTATCTGCAACCTCCTCATTAAATTTAATTGCATATACTGATATTGATTGGGAAAGTGATCCTAACAACAGACACTCAACCATTGGTTTTTGTGTTTTCTTAGGTGAATCTTTAATATCGTGGATATGCAAAAAGCAGCAAAGGTCTCTCTTTCATCCACCGAAGCTGAATACCAAGTCATGGCAACCACCACCATGAAAGTAGTTTGGCTCAGACGTCTGCTTGTTGACATGGTAATTGAAGCTACACAAGCTTCACGTATGTGAAGTGACAACAAGAGTGTGATCTACATTGCAAGCAACCGAACATTTCATGAGTGCACCAAACAGATTGAAATGGACTATCACTACGTCAGAGAGGAGTATCTAAATGAAACCATTGATCAGCCATATGTTACATCAAAGTATCAATTAGCAAACTTCTTCACCAAACCACCTTCAGCTCCCAGATTCCACTTCATCTTAGGCAAACTTTCGCTCATTGTACCGTAAGTTTGAGGGGGAGTGTTAAAAATGTAATATATACTTATATATATATATATATATATATTTGTTATTTTATTTTTTTATTTTTATCTTTATAGGTGTTTTTTGTATCTAGTTCAATAAGAACTAGATACACTCTTCAGTCAAGTTCCTAGTTGGAACTTGAATGAAGTGTAGTTGTTGGACTCTAGTCCAACGTCTCTTTTAAGGAGACCTCTCTTGTTTCTCTTAGTATAAATAGGGGTGAACCCCTTCAATGTAACTTACTTCTTTAAATGCTTAAGCATTTTGTGTATTGAATAAAATATTGTTCTTTTCAAGTGTTCTTCCATTTATGCCCTTTCATGGGTTATGCTTGTAGCGTCTTCAATAGACATTTGTTGTGAGTTTCTTCGTACATTTGTGGAAGACCACCATTTCATTACACAATGGACCACAAACTAGGATGAGGCTCAAACTCCAACATAGGCCCAGTCCAGGCAGGCCAAGCCTAAGGCACCCTGTTCATTTCTTGGACAAAGCATGGGTTGCCCGAAACCTGTTTCGGCCTGTAGGCAGTTCGGCCCAATGCCAAAGCCCAGTTACATGTCAGATCGTATAGGGCATGGGTACAACCAAAACACACCAAAAAAAAAACGACATTTGTCTGTCAATGTGTCATTAAAAAATAGTTGACAAGTGTCATCAGGCATAGACAACACTATCCGCACAACTTCTGATCACCTTCCAACCATATGTTGGTTGAATGGCAGTCAGGCTATTGGGTTGAGGATGAGACGGGGAAAGAATGGGACAACCTGATAAAGAAGCTAGATTTGAGGCGAGAAAGGACCCCCCAGGTTTCCAAGACCAATGGATTGGATCCCTCAAAACCTGGTTAGGTGTCAACCAAACAACACATTCATCCAAGTTGTTTGTAATATCGTGTAGCTTTTTCCATGATTTTTAAATTCAAAAATTTTGATTTTTAAACTAAATATTTAATGAAAATGATAAAATTATGGGAAAATATCTTTAAATATAGGTGACGTCTGGCATGGGCTGGAGCCCACCAACAAGACCTACATGAGCCAATTAAAGTTTGAGAAAATTTTTGTTTTTAACATTTAATTCGAGAGAAAATCAAGCAAAATTCAGGTTAAATTCAAGTAAAATCCGAAGGTGAAAATCAGGTATGTATACCACTAGATGCGCCTCGTAATTCTGAGCACATTGGTGTCTTGTTTTTCTGAAATCGGGTTACGGTTGGCCCGAAAATTGCGTTTTACAAAAATAATGTGCTATATTTTTGTCTTTTTTCTTGAATGGATTGGACTGGATTTGTTCTGTTTGATCCAAGTTAATATGGATCTAGACCCAGTCCAGGACCCATATTAACTAGGATCTAGTCTACGTAGGATCCATATGGATTCTAAATACGGATTTAGATCTTGGATCTGAAACTGGATCCAAATTTCATATATGGTCAATTTAAAACTTTAAAATCAATTTAAAATTTAAATTGGGTAGGTAGAGCAGAACTCTACTATAAAAAGGCTTCCAAAGGGGGGTGACATCCTCTAGAATATCCCATAGAATATTCTAATTAATAATATAATAAAAAGATAATTAAGTTGAGGATTATCTAGAAGAGGTGGTGTTTTACCTATGGTAGAACTCTACTCTCTAATAGAGTTCTCTAAAGAGAACGTCACCCTCTAGATAGACTTTAAAAAAAATTATAATAATAAAAAAAAAAGAGGAAGATAAGAAGAGGGGCACGACTCCTCTCGCTCTAAAAAACATATTCTAGAGAGAGAGGGAGAGAGAGTTAGAGAGAGGAACCCCAGACTCGTTGGGGAGAGAGAGAAGGAAAAAGGAGGGAAAAAAGAGAGAAAAAAGGAAAGGAAGAAAAGAAGAAGAAAAAAATGAGAGGAAAAAAATCGGTTTCTCAGCCTACATCTGTCGATTTCCCTGTTTTTCTTTATATGCTACGATAAAGGTACGGGTTTCTCTCTAAGTTATTATGGGAAGAAATACGTATAAACAAATTTTATGCGTAAGTTTTAATGGAAAAGAGAAATTTGGTTCAAATATATATATATATATGGTGACATTTTCAAGCATATATACACGTATGTAGTTATTTATTGAGATATCGATTTCTCTAGAATATTTAGTTCTGAAATATCATGTTTTTGGTATTTACAGATATCGATTTTTCTTGGTTTGACATGAGCATGCCATCGATTTTTCCCTCTTGAATCATGTGGCCAGATTTTTGTTGATGATAGGCATACATACATGTTGTCGATTTCTTGTTTTTCACAAGAATGTTGAACACACACACACATGTATATATATATATATATATATATATATGTGTATATCATGTTTTTGGTATTTATAGATATCGATTTTTCTTGGTTTGACATGAGCATGCCATCGATTTTTCCCCGTTGAATCATGTGGCCAGATTTTTGTTGATGATATGGATATATACATGTGTGTATGTGTGTTCAACATTCTTGTGAAAAACAAGAACTCGACAGCATGTATGTATGCATATCATCAACAAAATCAACAGGGAAAAATCGATGGCATGCTCATGTCAAACCAAGAAAAATAGATATCTATAAATACCAAAAACATGATATATATATATATATATATGTGTGTGTGTGTGTGTGTGGATCGACCTTGGTATTGGATGAATTTTTGGTTCATGATAAAAAAAAATAGATATACATTGATTGGAACAACTACGCCTGTGTAGTTATACACTGCCGGTCCCAAGCCCGGATAAAGGAGGAGGGTTGCGGTAGGCCTGTGACAGCCAGCATAAAAACTTTGTCATATCCTATGAAAATGAACCAATATGAGAATTTCGTTGGGGCGTTCCCTACTAAGCGACGCGCTGTACTCTCTAGGCCCGGAGGCAGTGATAAATGTGCAAGGGTTGCTAGGTCGTCGCCCAGAAGCGACGCGTCACACTGGCGCCCGGGTGTGGTGTCAAATAGGCAAGGGTTCCCTCACTTTGTTGGACGGGTGGGGGTAAAGAAGTTAGTCCAAGACCATAAAATTAGGTTAGCCACTTGGAACATAGGGTCTTTAACTGGTAAGTTGGTAGAGTTAGTAGATGTTATGTGTAGGAGAAAGATTGATATTTTATGTCTTCAAGAGACCAAATGGGTAGGTGAGAAAGCTAAAGTGATAGAACCTTGGGGATATAAGATTTGGTATACAGGAATAAATAGGAATAGGAATGGAGTAGGGATTGTTATGAGTCGTCAGTTTATAGATAATGTAGTTGAGGTCCGTAGGAAGGGTGATAGAATTTTACTTATTAAATTAGTATTAGGTATGGATATTATTAATATTATTAGTGTTTATACACCTCAAGTAGGTTTAGATGATTCCATTAAGCATCAATTTTGGGAAGATTTAGATGGAGTAGTACAAGAGACATCTTATGGAGAAAAGCTTTTCATCGGCGGTGACCTTAATGGACATGTAGGCATTAGTAGGGATGGATTTGAGAATATCCATGGAGGCTATGGTATAGGAGAAAGAAATGAAAGTGGAGAAAGGATTTTAGATTTTTGTTTGTCCTATGATATGATCTTAGCAAACACTTGGTTTATGAAGAGGGAGTCTCACCTAGTAACATTTAAAAGTGGGGTTAATACGAGTCAGATAGATTTTTTCCTATTTAGAAAGAGAGATAGGGGTTGTTGCATCGATTGTAAGGTTATACCAGGAGAAAGTGTAGCTACACAACATAGAGTCTTAATTTTAGATCTTAGAATTAGACAATGCCGCAAAAGGGATAGACATAGGATAGATCCTAGAATTAAGTGGTGGGCACTGAAAGGAGCTAAACAAGGAATGTTTGTAGAGCAGGTAGTTAAGGAAGTTGATTGGTGTCTCGAGGAGGATTCAGAATCAATGTGGAATAAGATAGCGGGTGGTATGAGAAAAGTAGCTAAGGAGGTATTGGGTGAGTCTAAAGGCGGTGCACCACTAGGTAAGGATACATCATGGTGGAACGAGGATGTCAAATTAGCTATTAAGGTTAAAAGAGAGTGTTATAGAAATCTAAGTAAGAGTCGTGATAATGAGAATTTGGAGAAGTATATGATAGCAAAGAAGGAAGCTAAAAAAGTTGTTCGAAACGCGAGGGCTAAGGTATATAAGGAGGTTTATGACAAGTTGGATACCAAAGAATGCGAGAAGGATATTTATAGGCTTGCAAAGATGAGAGATAGGAAATCGAAGGATTTGGGTATGGTTAGATGTATCAAAGATGAAACGCAAAGGGTTTTAGTCAAAGATGAGGAGATTAAGGAGAGATGGAAAGATTATTTTGATAAGCTATTTAATGATAGTCATGCTCAAGATCTTGGAGACTTCTCCATTCCTTTTCATGAGATAAATCGTGACTTCATGCGCAAGATTCAAAAGAAAGAAATTGCAGAGGCTTTGAAGAAAATGAAATCAAGAAGGGCAGTTGGCCCAGATGGTATACCTATCGAGGCTTGGAAATGCTTGGGAGAGAAAGGTTTAGAATGGTTGACAAATCTTTTTAACTTGATTTGGCGAACAAATAAGATGCCTAATGAGTGGAGGAAGAGTACTTTGGTGCCTTTATATAAGAATAAGGGTGATATACAAGATTGCACAAACTATCGTGGTATAAAACTCATGAGTCATACTATGAAACTTTGGGAGAGGGTGATTGAGTCTAGGTTGAGGAAGGTTGTCATGATATCGGAGAATCAATTTGGTTTTATGCCTGGAAGATCAACTATGGAAGCTATACATCTTCTTAGACAACTTATTGAAAGATATAGAGAGAGGAACAAAGATTTGCATATGGTTTTTATTGATTTATCGAAGGCATACGATAGAGTACCTAGGGACGTTCTCTGGTGGACAATGATGAAGAAAGGTGTTTCTCTCAAGTACATTAGTATAATTAAAGATATGTATGAAGGAGTAGTAACCAATGTCCGCACTTGTGGAGGGGTGACAACCAATTTTCCGATAACGGTTGGGTTACATCAAGGATCTGCTTTAAGCCCTTTCCTATTTGCGATAGTGATGGATGAGCTTACGAGATCAATTCAAGAAAATGTACCGTGGTGTATGTTGTTTGCTGATGATATTGTTTTGATTGATGAGTCTAGAGCTGGGGTTAATGCTAAGTTAGAATTATGGAGACAGACATTGGAAGCTAGAGGTTTTAAGTTGAGTAAGAGTAAGACTGAATATATGGAATGTCGGTTTAGTAAGCAACGAAGTAGTGATGGGAGTGTAGTGAAGCTTGGTGAGCAAGATATACCGGTGAATGATTATTTCAAATATTTGGGATCCATCATTCAAAAGTATGGAGAAATTGATGGAGATGTAAATCATAGGATAAAGGTTGGGTGGATGAAATGGAAAAGTGCTACTGGAGTGTTGTGCGATCGTAGAATGCCATTGCGGTTGAAGGGAAAGTTTTATAGGACGACTATTAGACCCGCTTTACTATATGATACGGAATGTTGGGCTGCCAAGAGACATCATATTCAAAAAATGAGTGTAGCTGAGATGCGGATGCTTAGATGGATGTGTGGAAATACAATAAAAGATAAGATTCGGAACGAAGAGATACGTAAGAAGGTAGGTGTTGCACCCATTGAAAATAAGATGCGAGAGAATCGTTTACGGTGGTTTGGACATATTCGGCGAAGGCCTAATGATGCTCCAGTTAGAAGGTTGGAGAAATGGGAAAATATATTAGTTAAAAGAGGTCGGGGTAGGCCTAGGAAGACTTGGATGGAGATGATAGGAAAGGATATGAATGCTTTGAACCTCACCGAGGACATGGCGTTGGATAGAAATGATTGGAGGAAAAGGATTCATGTGGAAGACCCAAAATGAATTTCTTTTTTGGTTCATATCGCTGACCCCAATTGTTTTGGGATGAAGGCGTAGTTGTTGTTGTTGTTGTTGTATACATTGATTGGAACATATTCTTTTTATCTGATTAGAACTGTCGATTTGATTCGTGAGCAGTTTGATCAGACCTGCCATTATGTGATCTATGAGCAGTCCGATCAGACTTGCCTACGTGATGCGTGTGTGCAAACTGATCTCGCGTGTGTGCAAACTGATCAAACATGTTTATACATTGTTCTTGATGCTGATCAGACTTGCTTATATAATGTTTTTTATGCTGATCAAATTTAACTATATATGTTATATTGATGATTGTTAGCGTATTTGATTTCATATTATTTTGTGGACTATCATCTAATCTGATTTCTTGTTATTATGTTGACTGCTATCGGATTTGATTATATGTATCTTTGATGACCGTTATCAAATCTGATTTTATGTTATCATGTTGACTGTTATTATATTTAACTTTATGTCATTTTGTTGATATCAAACTTTATGTGCAATCTTATCCGGTCTGCTACCTTATGGTGTGTTAAAATACATGTGTTATATATATATATATATTGTTTAAATATACCCACTAAGGGTATTTTAGACATTTCACAAGTACCCGATAGGGGTACTTGTTATTTTGTTTTTTTTTTTGTAATTATTTTGCACTTTATTTTTATCTTTTTTTGTTTTTTATTTTTGGCCACATAAGGGGCCCCACCATGGAGTCGATGGGGCCCCCAACGGTCACATTTGTGACCGTTGGGGGCTCCCAACGACTCCATGGGGAGCCCCCTAGGTGGCTCTCCTTTTAAGGCCTAAGGCCACCCCTCCTCTCCTTTTTTTGTGTATATATAGGGGTGAACCCCTCTTGTATACTTCACTCTCGAGAGATCTCTCTCTTTTCAATAAGAGATTTATATTTTTATATTGTGTTGTCTCTTGTGGGTTTGGGTGTTAGCCCTTTTTGTTTGTTCATTAGTGGATATTGTAAGTGCTTAACGCACTCTTTTTTTTCGCATATTTCATTACATGGTATCAGAGCCTTGTGTATGCTCTTCTTCTTAATATAGCTAGTTGTGTAGCTATATTTTTTTCTTGTTGTATCTCTCTTCGTTTGTCCTCATGTGAGTGATTAAATGGAAGGAGAACAAAAGATTGATCTCTCCTTCAAGCTCAATGGCTCCAACTACATGATGTGGGTCGCCGCCATGGAGAACAACCTCAAAGGTAAAAAACTTTGGGGATACGTTATGGGCACCATTCCGGAACCACAACTCCAACTAACTAAGATGGATGGTGATCAAGAAAAAGCTCTTGAAGGAAATGCCCACATGAAGGCCATTGAAGATCACCAATCTAAAGTAGAAGATTGGGAAAGTAAGCATGCCAAGATTCTTGATTGGTTCATGAACAATGTGGAGCTCAAGATTTGCACCAACATTGTTAAGTTTCGGATGGCTAATGAAGCATGGTTCTTTATGAAATGTATGTTTACTCAAAAAGACCTTGCTCGTCAATTCTTTCTTCAAGAAAAAATCCGGACTATCAAGCAAGGGGAAATGAGTGTAAGGGATTACTTTAGCACTCTTGGACCCTTATGGGATGAACTATCTTTACTAGAACCAAAGTGGGTTTCTAGTGTGGATGTGGAATTAAGGAGAGAACAAATGGAAAAAGAGCACTTTTTCCAATTTTTACATGGGCTTAGGCCCGAATATGAACAAGTTAGATCTTCCCTTCTTCATAGATCTAAGTCTTTTCCCTTGGAAGATGCCATAGCCGAAATATGCCAAGAAGAAACTCGTCTTGGCATGATTAAAGGAGGAGATGATGTTTTGGCCGTATCAAAACCCAGCAACCATATGAAAGCTTACAAACCTCCACATTTTGGAAGGCAAAATAATTATAATGGCAACTATAGAAAAGTCATTTGCCATCATTGCCAAGAACCGGGTCATATAAGACCTAATTGCCCTAAGTTGAATGAAGCACCTAAAAATAAGGTTGCTTCCGTTGAAGAAGCTACTCAAAAGAAAGAGGAAACCATCAAAGGGAAGGAATCTTTTTCTCTTGCTCAACTATCGGAAGCACTACAAACTCTACTCAAGATACCATCAACCTCGGGTGCCGCCATAGCTTCTTCCTCTCCTTTAGGTATGTCTTCTTGGATCCTTGACTCCGGAGCTTCCTTTCATATGACCCTGCTTGAAAATGAGCTTTCCGATTTGTGTAATAACTATAAAAACTCCTATGTTTCAACTGTCGATGGTACATCTTTACAAGTAAAAAGTTTTGGAACTTTAAACTTTTCAAAGATTTCTTTGTGCCAAACGTGAGAGTTGTACCTCAACTTAATTTAAATCTCCTCTCTGTTGCTCAAATATGTGATCATGGATGTGAAATCTCCTTCTCAACTAAGGATTGTTCTATACAGGATCTCCGGTCCGGGAAACAGATTGGGCAAGGCCATAGGAGGGGAGATCTCTATTATATGAGCAACTTAAAACTCCCCACTAACTCTTTTTGTAACCATGTCCAAGATAAAAATATTGAAATTTGGCATCAAAGACTTGAACATCCAAGTTTCTCAAAAATGTACTCCTTTCCATTTGGAAAGAAATTTTGTAATGAGAAACATTTTGTTTGCAAGAGTTGTATTTTTGGCAAAATGAAATCCACTCCTTTCCAAACCGAACTTTTGTGTCCAAAAGACCTTTTGAGTTAGTCCATTCGGACGTTTGGGGTCCTTCCCCGGTCATGTCTAAAGGAGGGTACTCCAATTACGTTACTTTCATTAATGACTACACTAGGTATGTGTGGATCTACTTTCTCAATTTAAAATCCGAAGTCTTTGACTTCTTCAAAAAATGCATATGATAGTTAAAAATCAATTTTCAAGTAATATCTCAACTCTTAGATCCGATTCGGGTGGAGAATATTTATCAAATGAATTTCAAAATTATTTAGAAGTGAATGAAGTTTGTCATCAAAGATCGTGTCCTAGGACTTCCCAACAAAACGGCTTGGTCGAAAGAAAGCATAGACACATCATGGAAACCACTAAGACACTCCTTATTTACAAGGAAATTCCAAAGAGTTTTTGAGCCGAAGCGGCCTTAACCTCAACTTACTTAATAAATAGAATTATATCTTCATCCTTACAAATTACATCTCCATATGAAAAACTATTTCAAAGAACACCCGATTTCAATAGATTAAGAATTTTTGGGTGTAAATGTTTTGTCCTTACACATAAAAGGGACAAATTATCTCCTAAAGTTATTGAATGTGTTTTCTTGGGATATGGAGAAAATTAAAAGGGTTTTAGATGTTTTGACTTGAAAAATAACAAACTCTATGTATCCAAAGATATAACCTTTTTGGAAGATGAAAATGGTTTTGTGAAAACTAAAGATATTGACGAAAGTGAATATGCTTTTTTATTTGATCTTCTTTCTCAAGAAGATGAGACTCCTCAAGAAGAGGAAATCTCTAATGAGTCTTTAAATGACCAAGAGGATATTCCTCTTGACAATGTTGTAGATGAAAGTGATAGACCAATCCAAACCTATGTTAGGCGTAGTCAACAAACTCAAATGAGCGCCTTAGAAAAATACTCTCAAGGATCCAACATAGAAGAAACCTCTTTAAGGAGATCCGGTCGAATCTCCAATCCTCTTAATAGGTTTGTTTCCTATGAGTCCCTAACTCCAAGGTATAGAGTGTGTCTAATTGCGTTGCACTCATTTCATGAAGCTTCACACTATAATGAGGCCAAAAACATTCCCCAATGGGTTGAAGCCATGAACTTAGAGCTTAGTGCCCTTGAAAAGGCAAAAACTTGGGAAATAACTGTGTTACCCACTGGAAAGAAATCGATTGGATGTAGACGGGTCTTTAAAATTAAAATTAAACGTGATGGTTCATTAGAACGTTATAAAGCTCGGTTAGTAGCTAAAGGATATGCTCAAGAATATGGTATAGATTATGAAGAAACCTTCGCACCTGTAACTAGGATGACTAGTGTTAGGACTCTTATCGCCATTGCGTCAGTCAAAAAATGACCTATCTATCAACTAGATGTTAAGAATGAATTCTTAAATGACGAATTAAATGAAAAAGTTTACATGGATCCCCCACCAGGAGTATGTATTGGTAAAAATAAAATTCTCAAACTTAAAAAGGCATTATATGGTTTAAAACAAGCCCCAAAGGCTTGACATGATAGATTTAGTAATGTAATGACAAGTTTGAATTTTCGTTCATGTTATACTGACACTGCTTTGTTTGTGAAAAGTGCAGGGTCTTCAGTAGTTATTTTACTACTTTATGTTGATGATATGATCATCACTGGAAGTGACGAGCAAGGAATTAACGATATTAAGAAAGTTTTAAAAGAAAATTTTGACATGTCTGACCTTGGTTTCTTAAGATATTTTTTAAGAATTGAAGTGGCGTACTCTCCTCGAGGGTACATTCTTTCTCAGATGAAACTTGTTGCTGACATTTGTTCCAAGTCTGGTATCTCCGATGATAAGAAAATAGAAACCCCTGAAGTCATCAATGCGAAGTTAAGATTGGAAGATGGAACACCTCTCGAGGATCCTACTCCCTATTGGCAACTTGTTGGGTCTCTAACCTACTTATCCATCACTCGGCCAGACATAGCTCATGTCGTCCACTCAGTCAGTCAGTTTCAAGATGCACCTACAACCGTGCACATGAGTGCAGTCTTAAGGAGCATCAGATACATCAAAAACACCATAACGAAGGGAGTTTTTCTTTCCTCCTCCTCATCACTTGATTTAATTGCTTATACTGATGTGGATTGGGGAGGAAATCCCAATGACCGAGTCTCAACTACGGGTTTCTGTGTTTTCTTAGGTGACTCTATGATTTCTTGGAGATGCAAGAAGCAGCACAAAGTATCCTTGTCCTCAACGGAAGTAGAATATCGTGCTATGGCCACTACAACCATGGAACTTGTATGGCTAAGAAGTCTTCTCAGTGATATGGGCATTGTCATCTCTACTCCTTCAAAGATGTGTTGTGACAACAAAAGCGCAATTTATATCGCAAGCAATCACACCTTCCACGAGCGTACTAAGCATATTGAGATGGACTGCCATTACGTACGTGATGAATTCCTACGAGGAACCATAACACTTTCTTACGTCACATCCGAGTACCAGTTGGGGGACTTCTTCACTAAAGCCCTTGCTGCTCCTCGTTTCTTGTTTCTCCTTAACAAGCTTTCGGTCATATCCCTGTAAAGCTTGAGGGAGGGTGTTAAAATACATGTGTTATCTATATATATATATATATATATTGTCTAAATATACCCACTAGGGGTATTTTAGACATTTCACAAGTACCCGATAGGGGTACTTGTTATTTTGTTTTTATTTTTTGTAATTATTTTGCACTTTATTTTTATCTTTTTTTGTTTTTTATTTTTGGCCACATAAGGGGCCCCACCATGGAGTTGATGGGGCCCCCAACGGTCACATTTGTGACCGTTGGGGGCTCCCAACGACTCCATGGGGAGCCCCCTAGGTGGCTCTCCTTTTAAGGCCTAAGGCCACCCCCCTCCTCTCCTTTTTTTGTGTATATATAGGGGTGAACCCCTCTTGTATACTTCACTCTTGAGAGCTCTCTCTCTTTTCAATAAGAGACATTTATATTTTTATGTTGTGTTGTCTCTTGTGGGTTTGGGTGTTAGCCCTTTTTGTTTGTTCATTAGTGGATATTGTAAGTGCTTAACGCACTCTTTGTTTTTCCGCATATTTCATTACATGTTAGCGTATTTGATTTCATATTATTTTGTGGACT
Organism: Nuphar pumila; assembly: GCF_984573655.1. Classification (NCBI taxonomy): domain Eukaryota; kingdom Viridiplantae; phylum Streptophyta; class Magnoliopsida; order Nymphaeales; family Nymphaeaceae; genus Nuphar; species Nuphar pumila. The sequence continues at coordinate 145,995,145 of NC_143251.1, forward strand.
ATCATCTAATCTATCTAATCTGATTTCTTGTTATTATGTTGACTGCTATCAGATTTTATTATATGTATCTTTGATGACCGTTATCAAAACTGATTTTATGTTATCATGTTGACTGTTATTATATTTAACTTTATGTCATTTTGTTGATATCAAACTTTATGTGCAATCTTATCCGGTCTGCTACCTTATGGTGTGTGTGAAATCTGATCAGATCTACACTATATCGTGTGGGTGCAATTTGACCAGATTTGCCACTTTAGGGTGTGCGTGCAATCTGATCAGATTTGCACTGTATATGCGTGTGCAATCTGGTCAGATTTAGCCATGTGTGTACATGTGCATTCAAATCAGATTTGCCAATGATTAGTGTTTGCGCATTATGATAAGATTTGCCAATGATTTGTGTTGGCGCAATCTAATCAGATTTGGCAATGTGTGGTGCGGGTGCAATCTGATCTAACTGCCGATATGTTGAGTATGAACAGTCTGATCAAATTGACAGATTATGTTGTGTGCTTGTTGTAGACGATGGTCTGAACCCTAGAAATAGAGAAGAGAGAGAGAGAGAGAAGAGAGAGAGAGAGAGAGAAGAGAGAAAGAGAGAGAGACGGCTGCAAAGAAAACCTCAGAACCCATAATCCGATTAGGGCCTCTCTCTATGTTAAATAGAGAGAGGCTTAAAGACCTAATTACAATACTGCCCCATTATAAAGAACTAAAGTACAAAAAAACACCTTAATGAAAGATAACTCTAATTAAAACCACATATTCTCAACACTCCCCCTCAAGCTGGAGCATAGATATCGATCATGCTCAGCTTGTCACAACATTTTGAAATATTTGGTCTGGCAAGAGGTTTTGTGAACATATCTGCAACTTGGTCTTCCGACTTTAGATATTGGGTAGTGATATGACCCGCTTGAACCATATCCCTTACATAGTGGCAATCAACCTCAATGTGCTTTGTTCTCTCATGAAATACAGGATTGTTCGCTATATATGTTGCAGTTTTGTTATCGCACATCATGGTCATGGGAGAAGAAACCTTCACCTGGAGATCAAGAAGCACAGTACGAACCCACATCAATTCAGCAGCTGTTTGGGCCATAGCCCGATATTCTGATTCTGCACTAGACCTCGAAACCACATTTTGCTTCTTACTTCTCCAAGAGATTAAGTTGTCTCCCAGGAACACACAAAATCCTGTGGTAGATTTTCTATCTACTACAGATCCTGCATAGTCAGCATCAGAATAGGCCACTATATCCAGAGGTCCACCTTTCTTGAACAATAACCCCTTTCCAGGAGAAGATTTTAGATATCTGAGAATCATAATAGCTGCATTCCAGTGTACCTCAGTAGGTTTGTCCATAAACTGACTGACTTTACTCACAGCTAAAGCAATAGCTGGCCTGGTCACAGTTACATACAGTAGTTTCCCAACTAGGGAGCGATAGCTTTTGCTATCAACCAGTTTTGACCCTTCTTCAAACAACTGAACTTTATGGTCCATGGGAATATTTGTTGGTTTAGCTCCCAACATTCCTGTTTCCTTTAATAAGTCAAGAACATACTTTCGTTGAGACAAGACCATCCCTTCACGGCTCCTGGCAACTTCTATACCCAGAAAATACCTGAGTGAACCAAGGTCTTTTGTAACAAAGTGTTTGTGAAGATGAGCCTTTGTGGCTTCAATAGCTTTCACATCATCACCTGTAAGAATGATGTCATCAACATATACCACCATAACAACTATGCCAGAGCTAGTTTTCTTTATGAATAGTGTATGATCTGCTGCTGACCTATTAAAGCCAAAACCTGACATTACTTCAAACAACTTTTGAAACCATGCACGAGGACTTTGTTTCAAGCCATAAATTGCCTTTTTCAATCTACACACCTTCTGACACTCCCCCTCAACCTCGAATCCTGGAGGTTGTTGCATGTAAACAGTTTCAGATAGGTCCCCATATAGAAATGCATTTTTCACATCTAATTGAGACAAGCTCCAACCATGTTGCACAGCTACTGAGAGAACAAGACGAATGGTACCCATTCGTGCAACAGGAGAAAAAGTTTCAAAGAAATCAATACCATATGTCTGAGTATACCCTTTGGCTACTAATCTGGCCTTGTACCGTTCAATGGAACCATCAGATTTGTACTTTATCGTATATACCCATTTGCATCCAACAATGTCAGCATTTGCAGGGGAATCAACTAGGTCCCAAGTATGCTGAGATAGTAAGGCATCCATTTCTTCTTGCATAGCCCTCTTCCAGTGAGTATGAATCTCGGTCTGCTGATAGTTCCGAGGAATAACTTCAGCAGATAAAGCTGAAATAAAAGATTTCATCTGATTTCCAATTCGGGCTTCAGAGACAAAACGAGACATGGGATATAAAGTACATTGTCGTGTCCCCTTTCGTAGAGCAATCGGCCTGTTATCATCATCATGAAGATCATTATTGTCAGTAGAACTTACCTCAGGGGAAGAAGATGGAGGCACTTGAGGAGGTGGATCTCTACGCACATATACCAATGGAGGATTATGAAATCTGGAAGAGGATGAAGTGTGGTTCGGGAATGAGGGCACGGATTCCAAGGGAAAAGGGGGTATAGGTAATGGGCAAGACTCAGCTGGATCAACCTGCAGCGGGGAACCAGTATTAGAGTAATATGGAGTGGATTCCAAGAAAGACACATCAGCACTGACATACTCTCGGCGAGAAGTAGGATCATAACATCGATATCCCTTTTGATTTTTGGGATAACCTATAAATATGCACTTTGTAGCTTGAGCAGCTAATTTATCACGGTCAGGGCCAAGTTTGTGTACAAAGCAAACACATCCAAACACTTTGGGCGAGAGGGAGAAAAGAGGGGTATTGGGTTTTAGGATATGAATTGGAATTTGATCACCCACAGAAGAGGAAGGCATGCGGTTGATCAGATAGCAAGCAGTTGTAATTGCATCTCCCCAGTATAACGCAGGAACATTTGATTGGATCATAATGGTCCTGGCAATATCAAGAAGGTGACGATGTTTTCGCTCAGCCACCCCATTTTGTTGAGATGAATAGGCACAGGAAGTTTGGGGTTGGATGCCACTATCATGGTAAAATTGTAACAGACTTTTTGATTTAAACTCAATAGCATTATCAGTGCGAACAATCTTGACACTCGATTCAAACTGAGTCTTTATTTCAAGAATTAAAGATTTGATAATATTTGGAACATCAGATCGTTCCTTTATTAAAAACACCCATAATAACTTAGAGAAAGAGAAATCATCAACAATAACTAGATAGTATCGACACTGAGTCCTAGTAGGAATCTTACTAGGACCCCATACATCTGCATGAAGAAGTTCAAAGACTTTATTACTAGACTGACTCTGACTCGAAGGGAACGAACTTCGATGATGCTTGCCCAGCTGACATGCTTCACACTAAATGATGTGGTGGAGGGAATCTGAGGAAAGACCGAACGAAGCTTTGACAATGAAGGATGACCAAGACGACGATGCCACTGAACAAGACTAAATGAATGGTCCACTGCTGCATGCACAGTACCCATTGGATGATGTAAGTAGTAGATTCCATTTTCTTCATAGCCGCCACCAATCTTCTTCCCCGTCAGCAAATCCTGAAAATGACAACCCATTGGATCAAATATTACTCTACAGTTTTGTTCTTTTACAAGACAACTCACAGAAAGTAAACTCTGAGGAAATTTTGGGGCATGAAGAGCATTTTTCAACTGTAATGAGGAGGATATAGAAATATTTCCCTGACCAACAACCGGAGAGGTACTCCCATCGGCTAATGAGACTCCAAGCTGAGCCTTAATATCCTTCAGATCTGAAAAAACAAGTGAATTTCCACACAAATGCCTGGATGCACCAGAATCAATAATCCACTTACTGTCAGTCGGATGAAGAAGATTTCCGGTTGAATAGGCAACACCAGCAACAGGAGAGGTGGAGCTCAAAGGACGAAGAGCTATCAGCTCATCATATTCAGCACGACTGAGGGTTATACTACTGTCACTTGCAGAAATATTGTCTTGTGCCTTTGTTGCCTCGAGAGAAGTAGTATTAGCCCTAGGAGTATATGACTTTGATGAAGATGAGGTTGGTCGGCCATGCTTATCCCAGCAACGATCTTCTAAATGTCTAGATTTTCCACAGAATGTACATTGAAGCTTTCCTCTGCCTCCCACACCTCGGCCGTGACCTCATCCTCTGATGTTCTGAAGATTTTCACGTCCATAACCAGATGAGACAACTAAGGCAGAAGACTGAGTCACAGGCTGAGAATGTGGAAGAGATATAGCAAGTCTGCTTAGACGGTTATATGCCTCAGCAAGAGTAGGCACATCCGACCCAGTCAACATTTGGACTTTTGCAACAGAAAATTCTGAAGCTAAACCGGTAAGAAACCTAGCAACCATAGTTTGTTCTTGATGATCCTTTTGTTTCGAACAACAGAGAGGTCTGTGAGCATTAAGTCTTTCAAAAGCAGCTTTTACGGAGGCATAGTACTGGGCCAAGGTTTGATCTCCCTGCTGTAAATTGTATATTTCTTGTTCGACTTGTAGGATACGACTCACATTAGTTTCTTGTGAGTATGTATCTCGAAGATTGTCCCACATCTGTTTGGCGGTATTATAATAAATTAAACCATCTGCAATATGGGGTTCGACACTATTCATAATCCATGACATGACTATGTCATTATCTTCATCCCAAGTAACATATTTTCCCACCTTTTCAGTGGGTCCATCTTCCAACAAGATATGTTTTCTACGATGTCCAGATACCGACATCATAAATGTTCTGGACCACCTGGCATAGTTGGTTTCATTTAACCTCACAGACGAGCCGTACGAAAAGGGATTGGCAAATGCCTTATATTCTCCCATCTGTTCCAATTTTGAATCACCTTTCGAAGTTTCAGCCATACTGCAGGAAAAAAAAACTGGACAGTCTCCACACTATCCAAAAAAAAAACCCGCGTGTTACACCCACACGCCAACTGATATTCCAACCAGCAGTTGTTCACTTACGAACAATAATAAAAAAAAACCCCAATACAGTAGTGAGCAACAGCCCACAAGCAGACAGATAATTCAGCACTTCAGTGATTGACAGCTAACACGACTTCTGCATATGCAGAAAAAAAAAATTCATAACAGGGGCAGCTCCCCAGACATATACAGTTTGACAATACGTCATTAATTTTTCCCGAGCAACACCACTAAGAGTTGGATTGCTGGAGGGAAAAAAAAAGCAGGAAGTACCAGCACCAATCAAACTCCACACAGCCACGATATCACCAATCAAACTCCACACAGCCACGATATCAAGATACACAAAACATTTTCAGTGCAAAGAGTACCAGCACCAATCAAACTCCACACAGCCACGATATCAAGATACACAAAACATTTTCAGTGCAAAGAGTACCAGCACCAATCAAACTCCACACAACCACAGACATGTTCAGTGTATATTATACCAACAGCAATCAACTCCCAACAGGTAGCCACGAAACCGAGACAGTAGGCAGTCATGAAATGATAAAAACAAGAAGCTGCGAACTCACAGCAAGCATCCACGACAAGAAGCTGCGAACTCACAGCAAGCATCCACGGCCAACTGCGTGATCAGATCTGTCAACAGATCCAAAAAAAAAAATTATCGCTGACCTGATTAGGTATTTTTCTTTTTACTCATTAGATCTGTTGACAGATCTGGTGGCCTCCACGATCTGATGGCCTCCACGATCGATCGAGCCTTGATCAGACTCGATCACGCTCCCACGATCACGCTCCCACGATCGGTACAGCTCTGATACCATGTAGACGATGGCCTGAACCCTAGAAATAGAGAAGAGAGAGAGAGAAGAGAGAAAGAGAGAGAAGAGAGAGAGACGGCTGCAAAGAAAACCTCAGAACCCATAATCTGATTAGGGCCTCTCTCTATGTTAAATAGAGAGAGGCTTAAAGACCTAATTACAATACTGCCCCATTATAAAGAACTAAAGTACAAAAAAACACCTTAATGAAAGATAACTCTAATTAAAACCACCTATTCTCAACACTTGTAACCTGATCAAATTTACCAATGTATTGGGTGTTAAATCTGAACAGTTTTGCTATGTTCAGACCCACATTCATGTTAACTATAGGATTATGTATCCGATTATATATTTTGATTGGTTATGTGTGCTTATGCATTCGAAAACCATGTTACAAATGTACATATCATACGCATGAATCTGAAGTTTATTTTGATTTTTGCATAAATATGATCATGCGCATGTTTGGGTGTTTATGCATGGAATTGATCATGACAATATATGTTGTTGCAAGCATCTATTTGCAGGTGTATACGTTTGGCTTTACGTGCATTCATGTTATATGTTTGAATGTGCATTGTGGACATGGTCTGAACAAGGTGTGTTGTATGTTCACTGAAATTTTGCAAAAGATGTGTAAATCACTTTTGAGATGCACGAGTGATCAGATGTGAACTACAACGGGCCGTGTAAGCCAGGAGCATGTATTGCTCTACTTATTGTTGATTTTATTTATGCATTGCAAAATTTACTTCTAAAAATTATTGGTTTTCAAAAATTAATTACACTGTTAAGATATGGCGGTCAGGGCTCGATGTTGGTTTTGCATATAAATTTGCAAAATGGTTCTTGTGTAAAGAACTTGAAATTATTTAAAAATGTAAAATAGACCAAACAATGTAATTAATCTTTTCTTTGAAGTCCCTTGCACAGTGTGGGAATCTTGGATAATTGTCATAGGAGACCGTGAGGATAGTAAGACTCCATGTGCGATTGTGCTCCCGAACCCGATGTGATGATTCACCTTCCGGTCACGGTTTTAGGAAGATTTCAGCCACTTTTCCTGATGTGGTGTTGTTGACTCAGCTATAGTTATTGGTAAACCAAGAAAGTGACATCACTGGTTGTTGATTTCCCTAATGTCTTGGCATTAGATGTTTATTTCTAATGTTCTGATAGATGGTGTTGATTTCTGATATTGGTCGAGCAACAAGTATGGAACTCAGTAATAAAATACAAATTGTGTGAGTATCAACGGGTTTAAGGATAAGTGAAAACTAAATTTGTGTGCATTTAATAAAGAAATGTATGCAAAAGCAACTCTAATAAATAACTTAATAAGTTATTCATGCATGTGCATTGAATCATGCATATTCATTGTTTAGCATTAATTCATGCATTCATGCTTATTTTGTTTCGCATGATATTTTTTATTGCATGATATTTTGTTAAATGCTTGAATGGTAAGTTGATTGTAGTAAATTGTTATTGTGATTTTCCTCTAAAGTTACGCATGAATTTGGTTTACGCTATTTCTTTACTGTTTTGATTTTTAGAAGAAATTGTACAAAAGACTTTGGTTCTTGCTTGTTTTCATAAAAACTATTTTAAAGGACCGGATGATGAGTGATGGGTTGACTTGCTAGCTGGAGACTGTGAGCCCTTTGACCAGTTCTGGGTTTCCCGACAGTGGCTCATTATGTCATAGACGATTTTACTGTTTTAGTTATTTGACATTATTCATTGATTAATAAAGTTTAATTATTCTTCTTTGATTCAATGCACTGGCTATTTGTGGTTTGATATATTAAATTCGTGTGACCTCGGATACTTGGCTTTGTTTCCACAATTGTTTTAAAAAGATCCACTATTTTTATGACGATTAGTTTGGGTCGTTACTTTGTTTGTGTAAAACCTGGAATACATCGAGGACATCCAGGCTAAAGGTGGGCAATGGCGTGATAGGCCCACCAGCCAACCAGGCTTTGGCCTTCATTTTCGAATATGCTCTGAACCAGGGCTTCTGGCCCACACAAGGGCAAGATAGGGTGGGTGGCGGGCCGTCTTGGCCTAGCCCGATAATTTAAACTAGGGTTTTATTTTACCCTTCAATGCTGATTTGTTTGGTTCCACCCACCCCTAGCTGCCTCTCTGCTTTGGTGTCTACCACTACCAATCTACCACCAACAACTAACCTGTCTGCTATGGCATCAACCAGCAATGATGCTGGTAAACTCTCTCTCTCTCTCTCTCTCTCTCTCTCTCTCTCTCTCCAAGTTCTTGCCGGAAAGGGCCAGTTGGACCCATAATTAATACAACATTTTTAATGGTTATTGCACGCAATGCATGTGTAATTATATAGTGCAATCTTTCATGGGCATGTCATAGAGCAATGTTTATTTCTCTCTTTATGTCTGTACCTTTACTATATCAATGAAACCATAAAGGATTATAGTGAAGCAAATTACAGAGTTCAAATCATCAACAATAAAACGTGAAACCAATAGTTTCAATATTTTTTATGTAAAGAAAGCTCGTGCAACACCAACAAAGTTAATAAACAAAGAGCCATTAAATCTAGTTCTTGATCGCAATTGAAATAAAAAAAGTGAGGATAAAATCCCGTGTTCTACTTCCATTAATAAATCATAAGCATGCTGACGGCCCCATGTAACACCGGCATCATGAAATCTAATTAAGAAACAAATGCATCACAAACCATGTCCTCTACCAAATCCAAGACAATGAAAGAAGCAAGAACCTTGGTCAGAGCAAAAACAAATGAAAACCACACCTGTGGGTACTGCGATATAAGTTTGCCCCAAGCACTCGACGGGTCCAAATTAAGCGCTCGTTTCTTTGTCCTGCTCCATGTAGACGCCCCACCCTTCGACTTCTCCACTTCCATTGGTGTACAACCTAGCAACCTCAAAACAAACAACTTCTTTTTAACGATTTCATCGCCTTTTCTTTTCTCCCCTTCCCTATGGAGAGGAATAAACCCTGGACACAAACGAAACGCAGAAGTCAGGAGATCAAACCCGATGAAGGAGGCGTCGTCGCGGCCGGTTTCTCCGCGGAGGCATCCGGATCCGAAGCTAGGGTTTCAGGGGAGGCTGGATCTTCCGCATGGCCGATCACAAGATCTGCCGGGAGCTGGTCTCGCGATGAGGACGCTGTTTCTTTCAACTCAGGCGCATCGTCCCTCTGCACCGAGGACGACGTCTCTTTCAGCTGCGAATTCTCCACCTGTTTCCCCAAATTCAAAACAAATAACCACACCAACAATCGGATTACGAACAAGAAACCTCGAAGGAACCCAAAGGGAGAAGAATCCGAGACGCCCGCAAAAGAAAACCAAAAGATACGGAAATTTCCCCGTCAGAATACCTTGAGACGCTTGTTGCATGGCGGAGAGGACGGCGACGAGAGCTTAGAAGACGATGAAGAACTGCGCCTCGTGGAAACCATCGCTCCCTTCTCTGATCCGTTTCCCTTCTTCTTCCTTCCCCCTCTTGCGCGGAAGACTCTCTCTCTCTAAAATGACGGCAATTCCTTTTCTTTCTCTTTCTGGGAAGACAAAGAGAGAGAAAAAGAAGGAAGGAGACAAGGGAAGGGATGGCAAGCCACGGGTCAGTTGTTATTTATAAGCTTCTGCATAGAATAAAAAAAAACGATTAGATAATCTCCTAACCGGGTTTTTTTATATCATTAAATACGAGTTTTTTTTTTTAACTCATCGAACGTGAATTTTAGGTACGTTGTTGCTAATTGTTTACTTACACCGCTGGTTGTATCCAATTTAAGTTGAATTGGTTTCTTTAAGTTGGTCCCCCACCAGCTCTCGGTTATGAAAAAAAAAAATCAAATAACCACAAAACTTTTTGGTCCAATTCTTATGCATGCCAAAGATTTCGTGTGAGTTAAGCAAATGACACTGAGTTCAGATAATTATCTATTTAAAATTACTATTTTATCCAAAGATATTTCTCAAATTAAAGGGACCACTTATTATGAAAGATTATTGTCGTTGGCACCACTTCTCTCTCTCTTTCATAGCTTGGTAGGAAAATTGGATCAAGCTTAGGGGTGCCAATGACCCGGGTTTGAGAGTGTCAATGGGTTAGGTTTGACCACAACGGACCAGTACTAAACCCTATAGGGTTAGGGTTTGGTGATAAAGAAAGAAGTTTGATTAGAAACCGGGTCAGACCCAACGTGTTCGATTAGAAACCAGGTGAGACCCAATGGTTTGTGAAATTTCATACCAGACATGAGTCCAACCCGAAAACCTGTGATTTTTCAATATAAAAAAATAAAAACATTATTTTACCATGTATGGACGGTTCACGAAATCCTTATAGGACTCAGGTATGGTTTTTCTTACAGCAGACCATATTGGACCTGGTACTAGCACCTCAAAGTCAGATTCGGATTTAGACTCACTAAGTCCAAACCAGATTCAACCTCAAGCTTGATAGCAGTGGACCTGGTTTTGGGGTTCAACCTAAAACCTGTGATTTTTCAATATAAGAAAAAACATTATTTTACCATGTATGGATCAGATCTGGTTCATGTCATCTTTATAGGACTCAAGTATGTTTTTTTCTTATAGTAGACCATATTTCACCTGGTACTAGCACCTCAAAGTGGGATTCGAAATGGAGTCACTGGGTCCAAACCAGATCCAACCCATACACACCTCAAGCTTGATAACAGTGGACCTGGTTTTTTAATAATAGATCCTATTATGGATCTAGTTCACTATATTCAAACATCTCGGGTCTGGTCATCATATGAGTCAATCTCGCATTGGTAAAATAGGTTAAATTAGACTAAATCAATTTTTTTTTTGCCAATTTCTAACCAAGAGTTAACCATACCTATCCATATATATTTTCTAATCCGATATGGATTTGGATATAAAGTATATGGGTCTATAATATGGATCATATTTGGTTCAACTAAGAGGAAATCTCACCCATTTAGCATTTATAATACCTAACCTCTAAACTTGCTTTATGTCAATTCGGGTTTGTTTTGGTCTAATTCTAAATGCGATGTGAAAAAATGGTCTAATTAAAACTCGACCCATTAAATATGTCAAAATCATACAAAAGATTAGCCTAAACCCAAGTTGTATTGGGTAGGTTTTTATGCAGTTTTTATACCTGCTTTAGGTGTGGGTCTGATGAGACCTACCTGACTGAACCTAGTTACACCCCTCATAAATAATAGAGTTAGAAAATACAATGGATATAGTTCAGGTTAGGAAAGATCCAATGCTGGTTCCAACTTTTGAAGGGTGGGTTAGATTTCATATTTGAATCCAATTTCAGTAGTACGATAAAGCGTAGGATCCAGTCCAAAAATGAAACCATATATTACTTGATCCAAGAAAATGAATAAACAAACTGTTTTTTAATGCAAAAGATACACGACTCGGGTTTGACCCAAAACCGTCCAAGTATGCAGCACATGGTTATTTGATTCTAACCATGAACCGAGATAGAGCCAAACTTTATCTATTGCAGTTCTGAACTAGATTCATATATACACTATCATGTTCTAAATCCGTTATTGTTAATGGAAAGGAACCCCACGATCACCTTGTCTTAGGCGGCCTAGCATTGAAAGCTACAGACACGCCTGTGTCTCAATGGAATTTGATCTGGTGCCTTTCATCTTAGCGCAATCACAACCACCCCATTGGAATATTATCCACTTTGGACTTGGGTTAAAACTTTCACCCCACTTTTATGTCTGAGGCAACAAATGGTGTTTGTGATGCATTAAAGCAAGTAAAAAAAAATGGAATTAAGAACAAAAAAGTAATTTTAGTTGAGTGAAAAGACAAGGGTATAGTGTAGAAACTTTTTTAAGCTTAAAAATGGAGAATCATGGTTAAGCTACCGATAGTTGACAGTAGGGGTGGCAATCGGGTTGGGTCGGCGGGTTCGTGGGTCGGGTTAATTGGTTGGCAGGTTAGAATATCTCAACACGAACACGACTCGTTTATTAAACGTGTAGGATGTGGCAAACACAAACATGACCCAATTATTAAATGGGTAACCCGACACAACACGGTTAACCCGTTTAATAAATGAGTCGGATCGACACGACACAGCTACCCATTTATTAAACGGGTCAACCCGATAACATAGACATGATAACCGACTCGAGTAACCCGAATAACCTGTCTAACCCGAATAACAGTGAGAAAAACAAAGAAGAAAACGAAATTAAGTACATGTTACTTATTCCAACCCCTTCTTCAAGATCAAAAAATGAGGTGCCTTGAGCGGGAGAGATGAAACGTTGGGCTTGCTTTGCTTGGGTGCCAAACCAAGAGGAGGAGAGAAGAGGGTGGTAGTGTGTGCCTGTGTGTTGATGGCAATGAGGTGGAGAGGAGAGGTCTCGGGCTCTCGTCTGCTGGGTAGGAAGGAGTTAGGTGTGTGACTAAAGTGTAAAGTTAGGAGTTAGTGTTAGATAAGTTAATATATATATATATATATATAAACGGGTTGTGGGTTGACGGGTTGACCTGCCCGCCTAACCCGTTTATTAAATGGGTCAAACGGGTTAGCGGGTTGGCATACCCCTAACACGAACACGACCCGTTTAATAAACGGGTTAGGCGGGTCGACCCATTTATGACACAAACCCGTTTAAGCCAAACCCTAACCCGGATAAGAAGCAGGTTGGCTGGTCGGGTTGGCGGGTCTGGGCAGATTTTGCTACCCCTAGTTGACAGGTTGGGTCCATTTGCTTAAGGTGAGAAATTCTTTGGTGGACATTTGAGAAATAAAATGTGTTTGGTGGTTATATTAGATAAAGGGAAAACTTTGGTGGTTATTTGAAAATTAACTAAAAAAAATGTATTTTAAAATTCTTTTTAAAAAATAGTTGGGGATGGAGCAATCTTCGACACCCTTGTTGGTGTTCACATTAGAAATCTGTAGGGATATTAATGGTTCAGTTTAGTTTGGTTTAGATTGGGGTAGCATATTTGACCAGATCCAAATCCATTGGGGTCCAATTTAGTAAAGTAACATCTGAATAATAATCAGATTCGAATTCAGTATATATTAGAATTCAGTATATAGCTTTACTTCTTACAGCATGCAAAATGCATACATGAGATTAGGAAATTTCCATGTGTATTTTTAGAGGCTGTAAAATAAAAGAAATGTTTATCACTATCAACGGGTCTGGGCTATCATGTATGAGCATGAAAAGTGTCAACAAAAATAATATTCATAAATGATTGTATTATCATTGCAAAATGTGTTTTCTGAAATACCTAGCAAATTGACAAAATCTACCTCATATCCCAAATTTTGATTTCCATTTGTTAGAACATTTTTGCCCCTCGGCAAATACAACATGACCTTCACACTCTTGATTATGAATGTTTCCAAAATGTGTGAACCTCTCTATAAAAAAATAGCACAGACACGAGGACATTCACAAATACAATATGGCCTTCACAACTTCATGGTTGTAAATGTCATATAATATTTGTGAATTTCCTCTTGTCTATGCCAGTTTTTAAAGGAGGGCATTCGTGTGCGAAAGTCAGTATATTTGGCTTTTAGCAATGCTTTAAAAGTGTCTCCAAAGGCCCCAGTTTCATTGAGACCTTTAGCGGCGCTTCAAAACTCTACTAAAACCAATTGAAAAAATAGTGGGTGCATCCCCCGAGGCTTTTTAGCAATGCTTAAAATGTCTTAAAAAATTGAAATCGAAATTTTGGATATGCAGCAAATTTTGTCAAATTGCTAGGTATTTCAAAAAACACACAATTCTGCGGGGGTCATGCAATTATTTTTCAGATAATATTTTGGTTGACCTGAACCAACTCCAGCAATATGCGAATTGGTTTGGGTCATGATTTTTGCTGGGTACCTAGCCCGACATTGCTTTAAAAATCAATTTACAAAACCATGTGAGTTTAGTTTTGGAATTATACTTTCAAAAAATGACTCCACTATATGACACAAATGACACAATTCTTGAAAAGCCTTAAAAACTTTTAAAATTGTCTACTGCCAGAAATCATAAATATTATTATTTTTGTCATCTTTTTAGCTCTCACACCTATTGTTTCGGTACAAAATTCCTCCATATGTGAATTTTCTCTATTTTCGCCAAAAACTCCAACCTCACAAATACTTGAGTTATTGTGCAGTAAAAATTTACTAAATTTGCATAAAATAAGTGTGAGCAAACTTTTTTTAAACTGTAACCGACAAACATCGCAAATACTTTAGTTACTTTGCATAAAAAATGTATAAATTCACAAAAAAAAAAAACTATGATTTCTTTTTTAACTTAAACCGACAAACATTGCAAATACTTGAGTTACCTCGCATAAAAAATTTGTGTTTTTTTTAATACTTCAATTACCTAGCATAAAAAATGTAACAATATCGCATAAAAAAACTGTTTTTTTTTTAACTCTAATTGTCAAACATCACAAATATTTGAGTTACTTCGCATAAAAAAATTGTGAAGTTTTTTTTAACTCAAACCGTGAAACCTCACAAATACTTCAATTACCTCACATAAAAAATGTAATAATGTCGCATAAAATATGTGTGAGCGAACTTTCTTTTAATCTCGAAATTCCAAACCTTGCAAATAATTGGGTTACTTCACATAAAAATTCTTAAATTCACATAAAAGATTTATGTTTTTTTTTTAACTTGAACCGAGAAATTATGTAAATACCATAGTTACTTCGCATAAAAAACAAATTAATGTCGTATAAAAATCTGTGAATGTCTTTTAAAACTTAAAATGCACACCTTTTTTTCTGCGTTTGAGATGCTAGTACCGGGTTTGGATCAAAGTTATTTTTGCTTTAGGTTGTTTTTGACCCAGTACCATCATCTAAAAATTTTTGCTTCTTTTTTACAACAAAATCTAGGGTTCTTCATGGTCCCCAACCTTTTTTTTCTAAATTTCCCTCAGCACAATTTTTTGAGTTTTCTTATCTCTGACGACTTTTATGGTGATTCCAACGAGGTTGTGACATTTTCTCATCGACTTCTCTTGTTAGATCAAAAGGTGAGTTCTTTGTGATCCCCAACCTTTGGACCCCAAATTTCCCTTCTCGCACGTAGTTTACAAATTTTTTTAAAGAATATATAATATATTTATTCCAAATATTTGTGTCTGCTTTGGAGATGTTTGTCATATAAAAAAACAATATTTTTGCTTCTTTGAAGTTGCTTGTCCATTATTATAGAATTGTTTTGTGTGTGTATGTGTAATGGGGCTTGGGTTGATCGTGCACAAGGTGTTAATGTTGGTAGTTGGTTTTGCATAGTGGTTGTTGTATGTATTTTATTCTCGATAGATGCATATTTCATGTGGTTGGCATAGGTATTTAAGATGACTTTAGTATCTAATAAAGTGCACTATTGTCTCGTTGATGATTGCAGTTGAAGATCTTTAGTGGTCCAAAAAAATATTAGCTTTAATGAATTAATGTATATGTTATCTCGAAAAATAGGACTGAGTGAAAATAGTTAATAAACTTCTGGTGTACATATTCATTTTTCATAGGTGATGAACCAGGTTGGGTAGATGTTTTTGATGACGATGATGTAGAATGGATGTTATTTAGTGATGATATTTACTTACTAGTTCACATAAAGCAATAATAAGCATTTGAAAGGAATGTAGAACAATCTATTGAGGTTAGTGTATTGTCGAACATCAAATTGTCCTAGGCAGTGAATGATATTGATGAACTAAACACGCAATTGTCCCAAGTAATAAACGATAGTGATGTTGTAAAATTGAAGAACATGCAGTTGCCCGAACCGATTAGGAATATAGATGTTGGACTTGCAGACACCAAAGAACTTTCACCAACAATTGATGGTATATATCAACAATGGATCACTAAAGATGATGTGAAACCACTTGGGCACCCCAGTTCTAGTAATTTGCATCCCAACAATGATGCACAAAAGTTGGTATGTTGTATGAGATTTGTAAGCATTTGTTGGGTTTAAGAAATGTGTTAGGTTTATATGCTAATGTTTAGGGTTTACTAAGTTCTCGTTAGATATGTTCTCTTTCACGATAGAGCAATTGGCAATATTTGATGCAAAGGCATCTCAATTGTGTAAATAGTTGTGTAATGAACGACTTGATAATTCCAAACAATTTTAGTGGCTATCAACAAAGTTCAATGATCAAGAGGTTGCTACAGACAAAAGGTTTAATTTTGTCGATCATTGTAGTCATTTTCTGAAAGAGCATATGATTAAGAAAAGAAGAGCTGCAAGAAAAGAATAATAGGGTAATTGTCGTATGCATGCAAAAGAAACCACATACTAATATTGATTGCACCTCGAAGATCCATTGCACAAAGGTGTGGGGAACAACGTTCTTTCAAGTGAAGAAGTATCAAAGCGAGCATACATGCGGTGAATTATTGGGCAACCTAGTAGCAGAAAATGTGCCTTCCGAGTGGGTTCCACATGTTATTCACGGTCATTTGCCCGATAACTCCAACATGACTATAAGAAAAATCATGAATGACATAAGTCGCAAAAAATGTATGGAGCTTAGTTATAAATAGACATGGCATAAAGAGGGGGCAGTCAAATGCTTAGACGATGAATCTTTAAGTTACATTTGGTTTGAAGCTGATAAAGTATCTTCAAACTGAAATTATGGGTGCCCAATAGTGCATCCAGCGGGAACCAAAATGTAGTCAGCGGGAACGAACTGTGTTGCGCTATAAAAAAAACACAATAGCATAACCAACTAGAAAGGTAGGGTTATTGGCATCGCTAAAAGAACACTCTCTACTGGTGGCCAAGGCAGTGCGAACGAAAGCTCTGCAGTCGTCAAAGGCAAAGAAAGTGCAAATCGATGCTTCGATAGTAACATTCACATAAAAGAAAGTTGTAACATTCAAAACAAACAAAAAGAAAAAGTTGATGACTCAGGAGGCTGACAATGAAGAACTGTGGGTGAATTTGATAATATTTTCATGTGGAGATATTGAGATGAATGTATGTATGTTATTTAATTTATAGATGATGTTTAAAATTTAAATTTGACAAATTTTATGATAAATCTATGAATTTTTCTCTTAGACTTGAACCTCAAAACTACACAAATACTCAAGCTACTTTACATAAAAAAATGATAAAATTTGCATAAAAAATGTGTGAACTTTCTTTCAAACTCAAACCTTGAAACTTTGCATAAACAAATTGCAGTTTTTTTTAGACTCGAACCTCTAAACCTCGCAAATACTTGAGTTACTTTGCATAAAAAATGCAATAACTTCGCATAAAAAAACTGAAAATTTTCTTTTAAATTCGAACAACAAAACCTCACAATTACTTGAGTTACTTCGCATAAAAATGTAATAACTTTGCATAAAAAACTGCAATATTTCTTTTAAACTTAAACCTCAAAACCATGCAAATAGTTATTATTTTGTATAAAAATATAATAAATTTGCATAAAAAAATATGATTTTTTTAGACTCAAACCTTAAAACCTCACAAATACTTGAGTTACTCCGTTTAAAAAATATAGTAACTTCACATAAAAAAACTGCTAAGTATCTTTTAAACTCAAATCTCGAAAATTCTTAAGTTAATTCGCATAAAAAAACTTTGAAATTTGCATAAAAAATATGTAAACTTTCTTTTAAACTCTAACCTTGAAACTTCACAAATACTTGAGTTACTTCGCATAAAAATGTAATAACTTCACACAAAAATTGCAAAATTTCTTTTAGATTTAAACATCAAAACCTCACAAATACTTCAGTTACTCCACATAAAAAATGCATTAACTTCGTATAAAAAAACTACAAAGTTTATTTTAAATGCGAACCTCAAAACCTAACAAATACTTGAGTTACTTCGTATAAAAAAATTTAAATTTTGCACAAAAAATGTGCAAGCTTTCTTTCAAATTTGAACTTCAAAACTTCAAAAATAGCTGAGTTACTTTGCATAAAAAATGTAATAACTTTTCATAAAAAAACTACGAAATTTCTTTTAGACTCGAACCCCAAAACTTTACAAATACTTGGGTTATTTTGCATAAAAAATGTAATAACTTCGTATAAAAAAATTATAAATCTTCTTTTAGACTCAAAACTTAAAATCTCACAGATACTTAAGTTACTTTGCATAAAAAATGTAATAACTGACATAAAAAAAAACTACAAAATTTCTTTTAAACTTGAACCTCAAAACCTCACAAATACTTGAGTTACTTCGTATGAAAAATATAATAACTTCACATAAAATGTAAACTACGTTTTTTATTTTAAACCTGGACATCAAAACAATAGTTGTGAGGGATCGATTCCAACTTCATTTCAAACCAACTCGCTCTAAAAATTAAGGGAGTATCCGTTCTAACGCACTGTGGAAATCAAACTGTGTACGAGAAGAGTCATTGAAGAACATAAGCTTAACTTTCCAGAAACTTGTCGATACAAGTTTAAAGGTAGAAGCAACTCCTCACAAGGGCATCACTCCCAATATTTGACTATCGCCCTTCACTTCAACATATGGTAGCCTTCCTTTCATCCTTTTCATAAACTTGAATAGAGGTGGCATCCAATGAAAGAAAGAGAGCGATGATCATTCCAATCATTTCGATTTTTTGTCGTATGTTGACAATGAGTGCCCTACAGTTATAGGCCAAGGGAGGGTCCATAAAAGCTTAACAAATTATAAAATATTTCGTAAATGAAATTGCAAAGTCTCAAGAAGCTCAACCCTAATTTTGGTTAGGACATTTAAGATGAGAAATTGACCGGTCGACCCTTATCTCCTTTTACACGGATACCTAGGAAATTGAAGATTACTGTGAAAATACTTAATCCAGATTTGTTTGATGAACTTTAAAACTTTTAAACTCAAACATCCAAAATCGCAAATGCCTGAGTTACTTTGCATACAAAAATTTTAAATTCGCATAAAAAATCTATAAATTTTATTTTAAACTCAAACTGACAAACTGCACAAATACCTATGTTACTTCACATAAAAAATATAATAACATCGCATAAAAAAATTAAGAAATTTCTTTTAAACTCAAACTTCAAAACTTCGCAACTACTTGTGTTAGTTTGCATTAAAAAATAATGAAAAGCGCATAAAAATATGCAAAATTTCTTTCATACTCGAATTGACAAATTGCACAAATACTTGAGTTACTTCACATAAAAAATATAATAACTTTGCATAAAAAACTGTGAAATTTCTTTTAAACGCGAACCTCAAAACATCACATATATGGAGGAAATTCTCATAAAAAACAATATATGTTAGAGCTAAAAAGGCCTAGAAAATAACAATATTTTCGATTTTGGACAACAAATGGATTTGAAATTTTTTAAGGTTTTTCAGACAACATGTCAGTTTAGTCATACATACAATCATTTTTTATTATATTTTTGTGATATGACAAAACCCAAAATTGAAATAGAACCCTTTTTAATAGTTATATGGGCAGGCCTGGGTCAACTCTGACCCAGATCGTTGACAACCCTATTTGCACTACAACTTGTTGATAAAAATATTCAACTATTTTGATATATATATATATATATATATATATATATTGAATTCAATTCATGATCTTTAATAGCCATCAAAGATAAACACATATGTCGGTTCAACCCAAGTCAAAAGCATACAACTATAGATTTTGAAGGGCCCTAACAAGCGTCATGGCCATTTTTTTTAGGGAAATGCAAATTAGGATTATGTCTCACCTCTCTCTCTCTCTTCCGGGTTTATATGCAAATGGAATGAAGTTTTTATCTGAATTCAATCAAAATCTTACACATAGTTCCCGCACTATCATGTTTTTTGATAGATCTTTTATTTTTTTAGGAACCCACACTAATTATGAAAAAATCCATAACTCGTTTGAGTCAACGAATTGCAAGTGGTCAGCAGGGTCATGTGTTAAGCTGAAGACCCAACTTAATTTGAGGGACCATGTTTGTACCATTGTTGTCAATATCATTGTGAATCAGCCAATTCAGGCTGATTCATATCATCTCGGCCAAAAATCATTTCACAACAAGTTGATTCAACCATTTTTTATATTTTTAAATATGGTTAAATTGGATTGAATATTTTAATATTATTGACACATCTTGTTTATTTGATGAAAGTTGATCGATTTAAGCTCAATTCGGTTCAGAGTTTGAATTGGCCTGATCTCTGAATCATTTTAAAAATCGATCCAGGCTCAATATCGGTTCTAACGACATTGGTTTATATGACAAAATTGTAGATCCATATGGGTTGATGGTTTTGGGTATACTCAGATTGAAATGTTCAACATTGAGAGATTTTGAATATCATAGGATTAATGTTAATCATGTGTTTATGTAAAAAAACAAGTAGCAAGCAGGGCATCAAACAAGTTTGTGTTTGGGATTGGTTCTAGTGATGAATCAAGTCCAAAACTGTACTGCATCAAAATTTTAACCAAAAAAACTTGAGATTTTCTTGAATGCTTTTAAAATTAATAGCGAAAATCATTTGCTAAAAAGATCGGTTAAAAAGATTGGTCGGGTGACAGATCTATCAAATCATACATTGAATTAAATTGAATTTAACAATCAGATAAATAATTTAATTCAGTCTCTTAAGTTTAAAATAACATCATTGTTAAATTTAATATCTGTCAAAAAAATCTCGAAAAAAGAAAACAGATTGGCTCTTGATCCGCTGCGATATTCTGGCATCGCAAGGCCTCCTCAATCAGTACCTGCATGAAATTTTAGGGTCAGACTCATCGAGCGTTGGTAGAAGGTATTAAACCAATACAGATAAACTAAAACCAATATATATGAAACAAACTCCTATCGATTCAAACAAATATCCAGTTCAGATGTGCATGATATCACAATTCACTACAAGAAAATGTTAATTAGCAACAAAAATTTGTGATGGATTTTTTTCGTCACAAATTTGCGATAGATTAGCTAGAGAAAACTATATGATTTGTGGAATTAGCGATGAAAAAAAAATCATCGCTAATCTATCGCTATTTAGCGATGGATTAGCGGCGACAGTTTTTTGTCATTAATTCTCAATGCAGGAAAAACATTTTAGTGACGGATGTAGCGAGGAAATTTTCCCTCGCTAATCTGTCACTAATTAGCGACAAAAAAATTCCCTCCCTAAACCCATCGCTAATTTTCGGTTTAAACCGACCCATCTAGAGCGCAAAATTTTTCCTCTTTCCCCGTTCGAAATTTAAACCAACCTCTCCATCGCTCGATTTAAACCGACTTCTTCATAGAGGGCGACGAAGTTCAAACGACTTCTTCGTGGAGGGCGCAAAGCAGTTCGCTGCGGCCGGGTTGACGCCATCGCCGACAAGGTCATTGACGCTGCAAAGGTTCTTTCGGTGCCCATTTACTCAACCGTCATCGACGAAACATATCAAGGCATCTTTGGCCAAGTGGTAGTGTAAAGGAAAGCAGAAAAGCGGAAGGGCTGATATCGAAGAACGACGACGAGGCAGAGCGGCCGCTGGACATTTATGGAGGACGACAGAGCTGATATCGGAGGACGACGACGCCGGAGAGCACGCCGGTTCTGTGTAGAAGACCGCGCAGTGGCGGGCCGGTCCGCTCAGGTCTAAGATCCTGAGCAACGCCTGTCGGGTGTGGTACAAGTCCAACTTATTGCTGTCGGAATACCGCTCGTCAGGGAGCAAAATTTTTTTATTTCTTTATTTTTTAAATTTAGTGACGTATAATATCCGTCGCAAAACAAAATCTGTGCTACTTATTTAGCGACGGATCTTATCCGTCACTAATCTGTCGCAAATTAGCGACGAAAGTAACGGCATATAAGTTTTGTCACTAATTAGCGACCAAAAATTTGCGATGGGCGCTATCCATCGTCAATCCGTCGCTAAACAGTTTAGTGACATATTAGCGATGAATATCGTCTGTCGCAAATCCACGATTTTCTTGTAGTGATTGCATAACAAGACAAAATTCTATAAACAATACTAATTTTATGCATAAACAGATAAATATTGCATGCACTCACCAATGCAAAACTATGGATCCTTCATGCATTCATGCATGCTAATTGTAACACATTCACATTCATTTATAGGAATTGAATATGATTCACATCATGCACCTATACATTGTTACAAGTCAAACACTTCAATGCGCATGCACTTGCAATTCAGTAAAAGTGTTTATTCAGCAATAACAATTCATCTAATGTCATACTTATTAAAAATTTAAATATACATTTACACAACATTATAGGGTACAATTGCATGTTAACTTTTCATTCAAATCAATGCATTAACAACGAAAGTTCATACTATGCATAACTTAGCCGGCCCGTATTCTGTTTGGGATCCAGTTAGGCAAACATCCAAGACTTTTATTCACATATGCAATTTATTGAAACACAATGCATAGTTTGCATAAACATGTAATAAGACCATCCAGTTTACTTTCATACATAAGGTTGTTAACAACGCCTTGACGTCGTAACTTGATTAACTACATCAAGGACAAACTCTCAAATGATACTTGCCACAAATTTTCAAACCATTTTTTTTTATGTAAAGCGATACCATTGAATCCCATTTAGACCCAGTTCTAATGGAAACTGGTCTGTTTTATTGTAGACTGGACTCAGGTTTGATCCATTATCGGATCAGTCGATGAATCCATATAACTCGGTTCATATATATCTCTTTTCTTTTTTTCATTCCAAGTCACAATGGGGTCTGGTCTGACCCATCGTAGACTGGATTCAGGTCTGATCCATCATCAGATCAGTACCATGAACTTGCTTGAACTTTTTTTATAACTTGTATTATCAATATATATATATATATACATTAAACAAGAGAAGTAGAGCATGACGCAAAAGCTATTGCCTTTCTCGCCTCCATTATTATTTACATTCAGTTAGGTCACCAACAAAATCACTCCTTTCCAATTTGTTTGAAATAACACAGACACACACACTAAACTAACTTGTTTGAAATAACACAGGCACACACACTAAAATAACATAGTCCCATATAGGGAGTGTTCTGATCTTTTTCAAAGGAACTAGGTCTAGGTCTGATCCTTAAGCGGATCAGACCCAGGAACTATGCACAACATTTTTTTTTTAAATCTCACTCCATTGATCAGTCCCGACACAACTAAGGATTGATCCGAGTGTTTTTAGATGCATATGCATGACTGATCTAGGTATGGATCTGTCCATGCATTCCTATATCAGTTTTTGCAACTAATTTCGATGCTTGGTGGGTCTGAACCAATATCGATCCTATCATAAATTATGATTGATATACGGGTTCAAATCTTGTACACCTAAAGTATGTTCAGGCATATAAGCATTAGCTTACAGTATTGGGTTATAACTCCTACCTTGAAAGTGTCGAAAACCAAAATCAGAACCACAAACACCGAACGATGTAGGCACGAACCGAACGTCACCTCTTACGAACTGGGGTCGTGTTTCCTTGTCCAGCCACAACCCCTAATCAAACCTCTATCCTCTAAAATCATGTGGAGGAAGAGAGAGGGTGAAGAAAAGAGAGAGTTGAGATGAAAGAAAAGAGAATTAGAGAGATGAGAGAGGCTAGAAGAGAAAGAGAAGGGTGGGGGGGGGGGCGCATGAACCTCTCTTTTTTAAAAAGGATTTTGGGGATCTCAATTACCAATTTTTTTCCCCTTTCCAACCTCATGCACTAAACTTCCTTATAAAAAAAATCCTAAAATCCCTAGTCTACATTGGATTTCAAAATCAATTAGGAATTTTTGAAATATTAACCTATATAGTATTATTATTTTTAAGTAAGTTTTGATCCTACCTTGGCTTACCTCTTGTAGAGGTTCCAGCCATGGTCAATGGCTCATGGTGGGACGTCCCACCCTAGGAAGATCCCTCCCTAATTATTAAGCAACAAATCTATAAGTCTCACACATAAGGTCATTTTTTCCCTAAGTTTCCAATTGAAAACCTTTAACTTCATTGAATTGGGTTCTCAAAAAAAAAATTCTAAATATATATATATTTTTTAGATTTTTATCATTTTAGGCAACATAAGACATCCATTAGGTTGGGCCCACACAGGGGGATGTCCAACCCATTGGACCCCTACAATTTATTAATTATGATTAATAATTTATTTCTATTCCATAACCTTTCCAAAGTTTAAATTCTGAATGGACTTTCAATTTGGATTTCAAATTCAATCAAGATCCATATTCAAATTGGACTTCTAATAATCCAAACCCAAATTTACCCTAAATCTAATTCATATTAAATTAAACTTTGAATGCAAAATGGCTCGAATTAAATTAAATTCCAATTATAATTTAAATCCAATTCAACATTGAATTTAAATTCAATTCCAAACTCTAACTACAGCCCAGTCCTGCCCCCCCCTAGCTACGCCCTTGAGCAGGGTGGTTGTGAAGGCGTTGAGATGAAGATGCTGGATCAAACCCTACCGACGCACGCGTGGTCGTGGGCCTACCCGAGGTTTTCTTCCCTTGGGCAATGATTTTTCCTTATAAAAAAAATCTGGATCTGACCAACCGGGTTCCGCTTGTCTGGCAGGAGCAGTTAGTGCACGTCACCTTATATTGGGACATTGCAAGTTAGAATCCATTGTATAACTGGTAAGGGTCCAACCCCAGCATTCTCTGTGGAAAAAAAATGGATCTGGTAAAAAATGATTGGAAGAAAGATCTTTACATTGGAAAAAAGGTAACTAGATTGGATTCTGATTCTAATTTGAATGGAGTCAACTTTTAAATACGGTTTCAAATTTGGATCTGATTTTAGAAGTAACACGTTGGATTGGGATGGTGTCCAAATATGTCTGTTTGTTGGCACCCTTCATGCCTCGGCAGTTTTGGTTGTATTGTATATAACCAAATAACCGGATATATTCCCCATAAAAAGGGGTTATATTTAGGGATGTCAACAGATGGGATCTGATTTGGATGGGTCCGAAACAGGGTTTAGCTTTGAGGTGCGGGTATCAGGTCTAAGCCCGGGTCTATCACAAGGAAAGCCATACCTGGGTCCTATAAAGATTGGTTATGGTCGGATATCTGATTCGAGCTCGACATGTTTTTTTTTTATATACAGATCCTTTAAGTAAGATCCAAATATACATTTGGATATGTTCAATCGGATCAGTTTTGGATTCGGGTGAGATTTGGATCAGCATTTTAAGTTGGATCTAGAATTGATCTGATTTATAATCCGACCCGGTTACATTTTTCACATGTAAATAGACTGTTTTTGTTCAATTTTTTTTGAATCAAGTATTACAACATGTACTTCGGATTTGGATTCAACCTTACCTCGTCATCTGTATTCAGATTCAGATCTACTATTTCCATTTAAGATTCAGATTTGGGTCTAGCGAGGTCTGCCCAAGTCTGATCAGTTTTCACCCTTAATTACATGCTTTATTGAATAATATATATTTTTATTTTTTTTTATATTTACACGGAGAATCCTTCCTCAGGATCAGAAGCCTGGCTCTGCCTGCTGTACTTACTAATTGAAAAATCACAGATCTTAACTGAATTCGGATTGGAACGGGTCTGATATAAAATTTCATAAACCATACCCATCTCCATATACTAATCGGACCCTTTGGGTCGGACCCGAATTCTAATCGGACCTTCTTCTTTATCGTGTTCACTTAACGGAAAGTGAGATGCACGGCTCTCAAGTGATAGATGCAGTGAGGATTGAATCCAACGGTGCGTACAGTATGACCTTTTGCCCGTTGGAGGGCAATTCCGTAAATACAATATCCATCTCTAGGGTTTCAGCTTCACAACGCGAACCCTAACCCCTGAAAAGCTTTCCTATAAATACCCTCTTCCCCCCACCACGGTGGAGGCGGCGACGAAAGGGTGGGAGCGAGAGTTCCTCTGGTGTGAATGCCGTAACTCTCCTTCCTCTTCTCCTCGATTTCTAGGGCTTTGCATTCGTCGAGATCGCCAGGTTTGTCTCTTTCCTTTTAAAGCTCTGTTCCACCCCCCCTCCCTTTAGTGATAAAATGGCGGGGACGGAAGAGACGCGCATTGTTCCGGGAGATGATCGGTGCTCATCTTGAAGACGCATTCAGGCGTTTTGGCAAGATCCTTCATGCTCAGGTTCAGTTAGAGTTAGGTTTCTGTTGTTCGATCCTGAAGTTGTTATTCGTTGGTGTTTGCATATTGGATCTCTTTGCCTATATATCCTAGTTTGGGTTGTCTTCTGAATTGGTTGAGATTGATTGATTTACCAAACGGGAACAAATCGAAACAAATCACAACTAAATCACCTTCTTCCACCAAAAAATCCTGTTCTTCGATTCTCCAACCGATCAAGAGTTTCCGTGCATACAATAAGACATTAGAACTAAGCGTGAGCGTGTTTTCGGGGATAAGGTGGCTGTGATGAGAAAATTTGTCATGCACCACTCTGATTAACTCGTTGGGTGATGATGACACTGAAGTTACCCATCTACTCTGAGCCTTGTCTCTTGCGTTTTGACTGCAACATGCTGCAAAGGTTTTCTTTGTTTCCTTTCCCCCCCTTCTTCTTATGTTTGATTTGATATCTCCCTTTATGGATTCTGTTCTTGAATTTTTCTTATGAGTTATATGTGTTTTATCTATTTATTCATCCAAACTTTATTGCATATGTATCATGGGGATCCAAATGATGTAGTCTTGTTAATAACGAGACCAACCATGATGCGGACTGAAACTGTTTTGTTGATAAAACTAGGTTCTGATGGTTTCCCCTTGTTTAATTTAAATTCCTTCATCCATATTTGTGTGTATATCTATAAATTGTTTTTTGCCTTCTGATAAAAAACTCCTTTCTTAAAAGGGTGCTTGGGTGCACCCATTTACCCAGATAAACTGAATAAGCTGGGAAATCACATTGTCATCTATGATAGAAGATCACATTCCCACCTTCTCCCGTTCATCTTGGCAAGTGGTTGCATCCAAACACCACCTAAGTATTCTGATTGAATAGCGAGATTTCAAGACACTTCATGACATGATTTACAGTTGATAAATCTGGTGATTCTGATGGTTCCCGTCCTTTTGGTTCATTCATTTCGGCTTTTGTATACCTTTACAGATTTTTAGTGCTTACAAAATGCAAAAAGCTCATTTTCTAAGGATTTTCATCTTTCCCCAATGACGTAAATGGTTACTTTGCAGTTGATATTATTGTGGAGTGGTATTCTGCCTTCATTTTTCCTTTATCTATTTCATTAAGGATTTATATTTTTCAAGTTAGGCTTATGCTCTTTCTAGCATGTGTCTAGGATGATGATATATTTTTTAATGCCCTCTTGAATTAAGAGTACCAATTCGAAATTGATTTTATGTTTCATTTGGATACTCACTTTATTCAATGCCTTATTCAGTGAACTATGTGGGGAAAGTTTTGTGGAATTCATCCTTCTTTTGTGCTTACCAAACGCCATTGATTAGAAACCTTCTATAAGTTGTTTGACAGGTGCCCCTCTTTTTTCATGATTCCTCTTTTTTAGAAGCACCCTCATGGGGGCTGAGCCACTTTGGGATGTGAGTGGGCACGTCCCCACCCTGACCCGCAGAAACCCCCAAGGGGGTATCTGTCAGGTTGGCCTTCTGATCCCCCCCTCTCTGTAACGAAATCTCTAATGTGCTAGTCCTCTCTCTGTTGGGGCAATTACTGTTACTTTTCTTATGAATTTTTACTTGTTCTGGTCGATGTCTTTCATTAGTGTCAAAGCCTTTATAAGGTTTTCTTTGTGTTGGTTTGTTTTTCATATGTGTTGAGTAGTTGAATGTTCTTGGATGACTTTGTCTTGAATATGTGACAGGGGTGATTTTCTTGGCTGAAGATCTCCTTAACAGTATTGGAGCAAACCAATTATGTTTGTAGATTCCTTTGTTAATGTCACATATAAAACTTGTGAATTTCTATGGCAGAGTCTCAGAGAAATCTGTTGGTGATGCCTGTGTTTGTAAGTAGTCTCATATTCCATCGCCTTGAATAGCGGTGTCACTGCCATTACTTCCTGGGATTGGCCATGAGACAGATATTGTGCTCAGTTGGTTCTTGCTAAATGCAGTTTTCGATGAAGTGGTAGCTATATGATTTATTTAGGTTTCATCGATCCATGTCTTCTGAGTTCATGCTACTGCCAATATGCTGTTTTGGAATTAGTTTTGTGTCTCCTTTTTGGCATCCCATGAGATTAAGCATTTCCTTCATTTGAAGTTGGCACAGGTGGTGGAGGTGAACCCTGTGATAAAGATGGGGCTTCACCTCTTTCGAAGCCGGGGCTAAGGATGGATCTTTGTTGCTAATTGGAGGGTTAGATTAAATTGTTTGTTAAGGAAAATGGTTGTTATGGAATCAAGCTTTCAGATAGAATGAGGTAATTTGTGCTGTTGGGTCATTTACTCTGTTATGAATTTATACTTGTTCTGGTCGATGTCTGTTTTATTAGCGTCAAAGCCTTTATAAGGTTTTCTTTGTGTTGGTTTTGATTTGTTTTTCTTTTGCTTTGTAATTGAATGTTCTTGGATGCCTTTGTCCTTTGAATATGTGACAGGGTGGTTTTCTGGGCTGAAGATCTCCTTGACAATATAGGAGCAAACAAATTATGTTTGTAGATTCCTTTGTTAACGTCACATATAAAACTTGTGAATTTCTATGGCAGAGTCTCAGAGAAATCTGTTGGTAATGCTTGTGTTTATAAGTGGTCTCATATTCCATCGCCTTGAGTAGCGGTGTCACTGCCATTACTTCCTGGGATTGGCCATGAGACACACATTGTGCTTGGTTGGTTGTTGCAAAATGCAGTTTTAGATGAAGTGGTAGCCATATAATTTATTTAGGTTTCATCGATCCATGTTTTCTGAGTTCATGCTACCACCAATATGTAGTTTTGTGTTTTCCCTTATGGGTTTTGGTGGTTTTGTTTTTCCTATATGTGATATCAATAAATGCATGTCTTCGGGGTGATCCTTCTGTCAAAAGGGACTAAAATTAGCAGCAAGCCTGTGAATATTTCAGCTTCCTTCGTTATTGCTATTAATAAATCTTTTGAATATGCCACATTACATTTGAGTGGCTACCAAATGTACAGTATTGTATGTAGTTGGATGCTGGCCTTGACTCATTTTTTTCTTTTTAAAAAGAGTTAGTATAGCAAAAAAGATTTGATCTTCTGTTGGATATTACATAGAAATATAGGTCTAACCTGTATTTTGTCTTCTCTGGAGGGTTCCCTATAAAATAGCAAACATACATTGTTTTTTTTTGTAGATCTGAACATTAGTGCATTGTAATAAACCAAATTGTTTTACCTTTTACTATGATGCCACTTTGCATGACTTGGATGCTGCTAATGGCTCAGCCACAAGGTTGACAAGATGTTTTGCTAATGGCTAGAGGCGAGGTAGTAGTCCAAGTACATCTTTCTCATGCCAATTTTTTCTGTGCTGCTTGCTGTCACATGATTTGATACTGTGAAGGGTGCTGGTTGAGATGGTAATGGTCAAGGGTGGAGATATTGATAGAGGTGGTGGTGGTTGGTGGAGGTGGATTGAAGTTTTTGTGAAATGCTGGAAGTTTGATTAAGTTTTTGTGAAATGCTGGAACTTTGTGAAGATGGCTGTAGATCTCAGAGGTGGTGGTGGATTAGAGGTCGGTTGTTGGTGATTAGAGGTTGGTGGTTGAGATGAGATGATGATTGGTAAAGGGTTGTTGATTGTGGATTGATGGTAAAGGGTTGTTGATTGTGGATTGAAGTTTTTGTGAAATGCTGGAAATTTGTGAAGGTGTTGCAGTGGATTGAAGTTTATGTGAAATGCTGGAAGTTTGTGAAGGTGGCTGTGGATATTTCAGAGGTGGTGGTGGATTGAAGTTTTTGTGAAATGCTGGAAGTTTGTGAAGGTTGGATATTTCAGAGGTGGTGGTGGATTGAAGTTTTTGTGAAATGCTTGGAAGTTTGTGAAGGTTGCGGTGGATTGCAGTTCATGTGAAATGCTGGAATTTTTCTAAGGTTGCTGTGTATATCTCAGAGGTGGCGGTGAATTCAAAGCTTATGTGAAACATGACTGCAAATGCATTGGATAAGAAATGAATGTGCATTTTTTTTTATCTTTTTTTCTATTTTTGCATTTGGATCAGGTTTTAATTAATATTTTTGATTGGACTTAATTGAATTCAGATCAAAATCTGATATGATTCCATTTTTTTATATTTAAAGAACTTGTCTATTTTATTAGATATATAGTATTAGGACTTATATTTCGAAGTTGGATTTGCTTTTAAGTTAATCTTGTGTAAAATATTTTAGGCGATTTTAAATTTTAAATAGCCTAATATTTTAGGCCATTTTTCATAGATCGCCATCTTCACCATTCCTTCACCACCATTTTTGCCACTCACCTCCTTTCATCTGCTACCATCTCTACTATTTTTGCCGCTTATTTCCAATGAACCACTATTCATTATTCACCATCTTTCATCTACCACTTGTTCTACCATCCTCCACTGTCTTTCATATGCCGTCATCTTTACCCGGCTACTGAATTCTCACCATCTTCAGCATCACCATTTTTTGTGGAGACGGTGGTTGTTGAAGGATGGTGAAGGATAAATGGTGGTGGGTGGCCAGTGAAGTTGCTGGTGAATGAAGGTGGTAGGGTGGATAAGAGGATATGGTGGATGGTAGAAATGGTGATGGATAATGGAATCCGGCGAGGAATAAAGGCCAGTTTGGTGAGCAACGGAAATTATGATATGGATCAGAAGTTCGGATTGATCTCCAGCTAAGCATGGTGAAGACTTCCATGGTCATCGTAGTTGGAGATCAATCTGCAACAGCTGGGTTGTTGGTATTTGCATCTCTACCATATTGGGCATGATTTGGGATGTCTACCCTCGTCTGGCTCTAAGGTTCAACGGTAAATGCAAAGGAGCTGCTTTGTTTTCTGTTTGTGAACTACCGGATAATTTTTTTAAAAGTCCAGCTGGGGTTATTCCGAGGAGCTGCTTTTTTTTTTGTACAACGTACCGTTGGGATTTGAATTTGCAATGTACCCACACAGGGTGATTGCACCAACAGCTCCTACCAAACAACGGGGGTTGGTGAACAACTTTATGATTTTGTTCCTGTTTCTGGTACAGCAACACACCAAGGCAGTGTTGTACCCTTCAGCTGGCTGCACTCATCCTGTATTTCTCATCCTACTGCCCTCAATGAATGCTTGGCTTCACTCATCCTGTATTTCTCATCCTACTGCCCTCAAGGAATGCTTGCCTTGTTAGTTTAATGCGCTGGAGTAATGCGTGCCTTATTAGTCAAGAAAGATAAGTATATATATCAATCAGCAATTCAGCATAGTGCAATGCTCATCCTATTAGTTTACCGCGCTGGAAGAGGAATGCCTGCCTTATTGGTTCTCACTTGTCAAACACCTCAAGTATGTCTCAAGAGTTTGATTAACTATCTTCGTTTGGCCATCTGTTTGAGGATCACTAGTCGTATTGAAACACATTTTTTTTTCATCAACGAAAAATACTCTTTCCAAAATCGGTTAAGGAACGCTGTATCTCTATCACAAGTGATGGTTCTTGGCATCCCATAGAGCTTGACCATATTTTGAATAAACATTTTTACCACCATTTGAACTGAGTAAGTACTTGGTAGAGCTCTTTTTGAAAGTCGATCCACTACTACTAAAAGGACTTCCTTTGAGATATTGGTAGTTATTCAATGAAGTCCATGTTAATGTCGATCCAAATTTGATTCGAAATGGGAAGAGGTTTTTGTAGACCGGGGGGCTTTATCCTCTTATACTTGCTTGACATATACAACATTCTTTGATGTAACTTGATATCTCTTTTCATTCTTGCCCAATAAAGCTCATTTCCTACCCTCTTTCAAGTTTTAAGAATACCCTCATGTTCCCTTGTGAGTCATGAAAGTGTTCCATGATCTCCTTTATGAGAGTTGGGTTCTTGGGCACAACCAACTTATCTTTATAGAACAATCTTTCCCCTTTTAGGGTATAGGAATGAAGACTTGTTGGTTCTTCTCTTAACTCTTGGATCATTTTCTTTATTTCCTCATCTTCACCTTGCATTCGAGTTATACTTTCCGCAAGTAGGCAAATTACATGTGAGATAACTAAATAGGATTCATCCTCCATTCTTCTTGACAAGGCATCATCCACCACATTTTTGACCCCCTTCTTGTATTTAATTTCAAAGTCATACCCCATTAATTTGGTAAGCCATTTTTATTGAAGCGGTGTAGTGATCCTTTGTTGGAGTATGTATTTAAGACTTTGGTGGTCGGTTTGTATTTGAAAGTACCTTCCAAGCAAATATGGCCTCCATTTTTCTAAGGCCAACACAATAGCAAACAACTCTTTTTCATAAGTTGACAAGCTCTTGCTCTTGTCGGATAAAGCCTTGCTCAAGTAAGCCAAGGGATGCTTCTCTTGTAAGAGCATAACCCCAATGCCTATATCACAAGCATCGGTTTCTAAAACAAAAGTTTTTTCAAAATCGGGTAGGGCAAGGATCGGTGCCTCTACCATTGCTTGCTTAAGCCTTCAGAACGCTTGTTCGGCTTTGTCATTCCATCCCCAAACACCTTTTTTAAGTAAGGCCATTAAGGGATGTGCCATAATTCCATAGTGGCGGATGAAGCGGTGATAGTATCCGGTTAAGCCCAAGAATCCTCTTAGAGCCTTTATAGTACGTCGGATAGGCCAATTGATCATGACTTCAATTTTCTTCGGGTCGGCTCACACACCTTCACTCTCCACGATATGGCTCAAGTAAGACACACTTTCTTGGCCAAAACTATATTTGCTTCTTCTGGTGAAGAGAGTGTGGTCTCTCAAAACCTTCAACACCATCTTAACATGTTTGAGGTGCTCTTCCCAAGAAGTGCTATAAACCAAAATGTCATCGAAGAAGGCTAAGACAAATCTTCTTAACATTGTTCTAAATAAGTCATTCATGGTTCTTTGTAAAGTAGCCAGCGTATTCGTTAGACCAAAAGGCATCACAAGAAACTCATAGTGACAATCATGAGGTCGAAATACCGTTTTCTCATTGTCATGGTTCTTTGGAAAGTAGCCAGCGTATTCGTTAGACCAAAAGGCATCACAAGAAACTCATAGTGACAATCATGAGGTCGAAATACCGTTTTCTCAATGTCATCTTTCACCATTCGTATTTGATGGTAACTTGCTCATAAGTCAAGCTTGGAAAAATATTTGGCTCCACATAATTCATCTAATAACTCGTCAATGACCGGAATATGTTGCTTATATTTCAAAGTGACTTCATTGAGGGCACAATAGTCTATGCAAAATCTTCAAGTATGATCTTTCTTGTGCACAAGGAGGATCGATGAAGAGTATGCGCTAGAACTTGGGCGAATTATGATACTTTCAAGCATTTCTTGAACTAACTTTTCAATTTTACTCTTTTGCGCAAAGGCATGGCGATATGGTCTCACACTTATTGGCCCTTATCCCGGCTTGAGTGAAATATGATGATCTTGGGTGCGCATAGGAGTTAACCCCTTAGGTTCTCCAAAAACATCCTTGAAGTTGTCAAGGAGCTCACACATATCGCTAGGTGTGGTTTCTTCTTCTTTAAAATCTGCTTGATTAAAAAGAGGTTGAGCTAGGCAAATAAATGCCATATGAGTAGCTTGAAAAATTTTCAAGGCTTCATGACCATCCACAAATTCACCTTCACATTCTTGATTGACTTTTATACTTAGAGGTTTTCCGGCCTTGGCAAATGTCATTTTCATGTCTATGAAATTCCATGTAACATTTTCAAGTGTTCAAAGCCAACACATTTCGAGAACTAGGGATGACAGTGGACCGGGGGAAAGCGGCCCCCCGCTACGCCTCGCCCCGTTTGGAGCGGGGATGAAGGGTATGAAACGGGGATGGAGGCGGGGACGAAGGTTAAAATCCATCCCTGTTCGGGGATGGAGGCGGGGATGGACATACACTTTTCCCCGTCTCATCCCCGCCCCGTCACTTTTCTCCGCAATATCCTCACCCCGCCCCACCTCATCCCCGTTTAATCGGGGATGGAGGACATAAAACGGGGATGAAGGCGGGGGTGGAGGTTAAAATCCATC
This sequence comes from Nuphar pumila, assembly GCF_984573655.1. Lineage (NCBI taxonomy): Eukaryota > Viridiplantae > Streptophyta > Magnoliopsida > Nymphaeales > Nymphaeaceae > Nuphar > Nuphar pumila. The sequence continues at coordinate 146,029,242 of NC_143251.1, forward strand.
CCCGTCGGGGATGGAGATTTTAATCTTGAGGCAGGGCGGGGGTGGAGACCTTGTCCCCCGCCCCGCCCCGCCTCACTGCCATCCCTACCGAGAACAACATCGGCTCCATGCATAGGTAAGATATATAAGTTCAATTGAGTGCACTTGAGATGGCTTTCATCTTCCACCATGACATCAAACTTGGGATGCTCACTAGCTTTGCGCTTAAGTTTGAACATCAACTTCCTTCGTATGAAGTTATGGGTAGACCCCGTATCAATGAGTATGTCCACATTCTTGCCACTTAGGATGTCATTAACACTCATGGAATTGGGAGTGACCTTGTTTCCCAAGGCAAAGCATTGTCCAATAGGCTCTTGATTTTCATCAATCTCCTCTTGGTCCAATTCATTCATGGACTCAAGTTCTTCCTCACTTTCGTCTTCTTGCATAGTTACAATAAGATATTTAAGAGCATTACATTTGTGTCTAGGCATCCACTTATGTTTGCAATTAAAGCATAAACTTTTTTTACGAAGATCATTCATCTCCTCCCTAGAGATGCGATCAACTTTGTTCTTTGGAAAATATTTAGATTTTCCCCTTTTGAAAAGAAGGCTTGTGCACTACTTTGGAGTTGACATTGGCATTCCATGAGACTTTGCACACTCCATGCGTTCTCTTATACTTGTCTTCTATGATGAGAGCTTGAAGATAACATTCTTCAAGTTTGGTTGGGTTATGAGCCAAGAGCTCATGCCTTATATCATCCTTGAGCCCACCCATGAAAGAACTTAGGAGTGCTCATTCATTCCACTCATTGCATAAAGAGCATAAGTCTTCGAATTGTGCTTGGTATTCTTACACACTTCCTACTTGGCTCAATTGTTTCATCTCCATACCATAGTTGGTGTAGGGTGTAGGACCAAACCTTTTCATTAGTTCATACTCTAGAATATCTCAAGTCGGGTATCCTCTTCTTTGTTCCAACCACCTAAACCATCAAAGTGCTTTACCTTCGAAACCCATAAGAGCGCAACACACCATTTGTTCATACTTCACATTATGACTTATGAAGAAATGTCACACCTTGTAGAGCCATTCATTGGGATGTTGACCCAAAAACATGAGAAGTGGTATTTTCACGGATCTCATAAAAGCATTATCCCTTCGGCCCTCTTCATGACCATAAAATTCTTCCCTAGGTTTATATCGGATCCTTTTATCCATCTCGAAGGACTCATGCGCATCAAAGGCATCCTCTAGGTTGCACATGTTATATTCATCATAACGTTCATATAGCTGAGGCTCATCATGTGGGTCACATTCAGGCTGAGAGTAGACTTCATCATGGTCAACTCAACTATTAGCCCATTTGGCCGCATTGCACGCCCTTGGTTCCTCGCGCACAACATGTGCATCGAGCAGGCCACGACCATCAAGTGCATGGCGTGCATGGGAAGCGCCACACCCGTCACTGCAGTTGCACTCACCCTATGCAAAGCGTCAATCGTACATAGTGGTTGTGGTGGGTTGCATGCCTTGCACATCGGCATAGCCGCACGCATCTAGCCCATCACAGTCATTGTCGACATAGCGCATTACGCGCACGTCGCGTGCATCAAAGACGTTGCATGCGCTATGCGCATCATAGGCACCACATGTGTTGTGCACGTTGCGAGTGTCGATGGTTCCGCACGTGCCACGCACATTCCATCACCAAAGCGCGTGTCATGAAGGTCACAGTTGCCTTGAGCTTTGGGCGCATCAAAGGCACCGTGTACTACACAGTCTTGATAAGTGCGGTGCACCTGAGGCATGTTCCGCAGGTCCTCACGAAATCTTAGAGCACCCTCAGAATGGCCTTCGCTCACTCGAAAAGCCTCCTTCAACTTACCACAAGCAGGTTGCTCGACTGTCTTTCCTGTTAGATTAATCGCAGGTTAAGCCACACAAGCGACATGAGGATCCGCATCTGCCGCAGGTGGCTCTGCAGCTAGCGCAACTTGAGGAAAGTTCTGTTTCTCCTGGGAGCGCAGATGCAACGTTATTTCAACAAACTTCTCTGACATTTCTAGCTGGAGCGCGGTGATATGGCTGTTGAATTGATCAAGCTTCGTCTCTACTGCAGTTGTTCATGCCATGATCAACTCATCTTTTCCTTCAAACTTCTGCTGTAAAGTCTCTAGCAGATCTTCCTTGAACGGTGTCTTAGGCAACATTGGCTCTGATACAAGTTGTTACAATCCCTCTTGATTTCTGGATCTCTGTAATGCTTATACAGAGCTCGCAGGCACCGATTACAAGTTTTTAGCCAATCGGCGCACACAGACACCTCAAGTACAGTGTCAGTTTGTGCACACATCCTTAGCCTACAATTAACTCACACAAGAGTTTGCAGGCAATGTTCTTGTGACGAAATGAAAGTCATGGACGCATGCGTCTACAGCTCAGGTCCTTGTCGGAGCTAAGAGCGATGTCTCCTTTGCAGATTCACTTTCGTAGCTAAATGAACTTCTGCGCACGTCTGGAACTAAACTGATTGAGGTTCGGATTGCAGAATACAATAGTTAATGGTTTGAAGAATGATCAGAACATGTTCGTCTGTTGATGCATTTAGCTCAGAAGATTGGAGCAGTGAATGAGGACTGACTCAATTCACTGGAGCATTCAGACAGAGTTCAATTTGATTGTCTTCAAGTGAGATGCGCACCCTTGTTGTGTGATCTATGACCTCTTCCTGCAGAGCATCTCATTTCAACCAGTTTATAATATAAATCTTGAGATAGTTGAGTATGCACTTAGCTGTAGCTGAGAGATCGATGCATTAGACAGATCTCTAATGTTACCGGAGGTTGAATCATTCACTTAAGCATGATTTTGGCTGGAAATCTCAAGCTGACCGACTTAAGAACAATGAGATTGGATAGAAACGGAATGAAGATCGTTAGAACGATCTAAGAAAATCTTCTTCAGCTTGCGGAAGAGCTGAAGGAGCCGATCCTCTCTTGGAGGCCACTCCAAAGCTTGAGTCAAAAGTCAAGTTGCTTTTATTGAATCAAAGTCAGATTACAGAAATGTTCATGAATGAATTTTACACCTGCATCTACCTATTTATAGACTGGCTGAGGTGGGCGCCAACTCATTGGGCGGCCCACACTTCAAGACATGCTGGTGACACCCTTATTCCCCGATTGCAGACCATTGCACCAACTGTTGCTGATGATAGGTTCTCTTGCTGATTGGACATCCTCCTTTACTGCTTACACCTGTTGTTGGCTGCTGATGCGCATCCTTCGTCTGCCCTAAGCGGAGCGGTTCCAACTGGACCCATATCACCTGTGCCAAGCTAAAGGCCCAAGTTCGAATACCTCTGCCACATGGGGCTTTAGACATATATAGTAGGGGTCTGCCTAATCCCAGCTTGCCTTTCAAAAAAAAGAATAGTTTTGATTTGAGATGCTGGTACCAGGTCCAGACTGAGGTTCAATTAGGCTCACAATAAGAGAAACTATACCAAAATCTTATAAGAATTACACCAACTAGGCCCATATCATACCTGACAAAATAATAAAATTTTGAATCTTTTTTATAGTAAAAAATTGTGAATCTTAGTGGAAGCTCAGGTTGGGCCCAAGTTTGGTAAGAAATTTCACAAATCATACCAAACTCCATCTATTAATCAGACCCTTTATGTATGACCTGAATTCCAATCAGACCTTGTTTTTCACAAAACCTTGAACCTAAAGGTTTGATATGAACATTTCCAACACTTTTTTTGCAAATCCAACCATGTGGATGTGCTTGGCATGATGAATCTGTTAGGAATCAACCATTAGATAGTATATTTTTGATAAAAAATATGATTTTTGAATGCTTGAATATTTACGAAGAATATGAGACATTGACTAAAGGTTTGATATGAACATTTCCAACACTTTTTTTGCAAATCCAACCATGTGGATGTGCTTGGCATGATGAATCTGCTAGGAATGCTAGGAATCAACCATTAGATAGTATATTTTTGATAAAAAATATGATTTTTGAATGCTTGAATATTTACGAAGAATATGAGACATTGATTATAAAACCTTAAAAAAATCTCATTTATGCATTAAAATAGAATGATTCAAGAGCATGTTTTTTATAAAACCAAACATGTAGATCACATCCAAATGGTTAGATTCAAGAGAAAATAATAAAAAAAATCATAAAAATTACGGTTCACACATTAGTTCTCATATTTTCTGTTCTCACATTAGTGACTATATATATATATATATATATATATATATATATATATATATATATATATATATATATATATATATATATATATATATACCCAGATTCAAAGGCATTTGGTCATCTAAAAGGTATTAGTGACGTACAGGTGTAGACCCTTGTAGTTCAAAGGTCCATGAGAAGACTGCCAAAAATTCATGAGAAATGGGGGGTGCCAATGTGTCGGGTTTGTCCTATTTTAGTACCTTTTCAATGACCAAATGCGTTTGGCTTTGGATATATATATATATATATATATATATATATATATATATATATATATATATATATATATATATATATATATATATATATATATATATATGATTGCTCACCGGTTAGGTGCTCAAACGGAGGTCACTCACGCTGAGCGTTCATCGATTAGGTGCTCAAATGGATGCTCAACGATCTTTTTGCACAAAAAATTTTACTGGCACTATTTTTGTGTTAGTAAAAGCCTAAAAGTGACCACCAAGACTTTTAGTAGTGCTATTTTAGTGCACTTAAAGTTTCTTTTTGCGCAAAATGACGATGAGCATTCATCATGCCGGACGATGGATGCTCAACAAGAGTGATTTAGTTTTTACTACCTAACGAGTGAGCAGCTACCAATTTTCATGTATATATATAGTCACTAGAATATGAGAAATGGAAATATGAGAACTAATGAGTGAACTATGATTTTTCATGAATTTTTTTGTCCTTTTCTCTTGAATCTAACCATACGGATATGATCTACATGCTTAGTTTTAAGAGAACTTGCTCTTGAATCATCAGATTTTGATGCATAAACGAGTTTTTTGTTAAGGCTTTAAAATCAATGGATAATAATCTTCATTAATATTCAATCATTCAAAAATCATATTGCTTCCTAGCAAATTGGCCATGCCAACCAGACCCGATACCATCCTAAAAATCAGGGCAAGGTCTGGTTCTACTTGGATCTGAATCAAACCCAACCCAACCCGTTGACACCCCACCACCACTCCCTCCTTCCTCTCTCTCATTTTGCTAACATTTTCCATTTTATTTTTCTTATACTACTAGAAAAATTATTATAAAAAAACTTTTTTTTTCTTATAAGATTTTTTTTTGCTTCCAAACCAGCCCTATGAGAAGTTTTCATATCAGAACCTTTCTTTATGAAAACTTTTCTTTTGTGTGTGCCACATGAGAAAATCGAGTTGAAAAATTGTTACAACCTTTTGATTAGCGTGAGGGCAGCCCACAAAACCTAAAGTTTCTAAAGTTTTCTCTCTGTGAGATGAAAGTTTTTCTATGAAATATGTTCCGGATCCAAACGACCTCTTAAAAAACAAAAAGAAAAAAGGAGACCATTTTCCCCCCACGGAAAAAAACAAACCCGCAAAATTTGTCTTTTTTCCCTTGTCGCGGAGAGAGAGAGATGTGAACAAAACTCAATAAATGCCATCACCCCCTCCCACCTGCAAGAAAAGGCTGGCGTTTGGATAGACCAGCCAAGCAGGGCCATACACCACTGGATCACGTTATCGTGTCCAATGAAACCCATTGAATGGGATGCATTAGAAGACAAAACAAAAAGCTATAAACTGACTTGCCAAACGGCCACCACACAACCCCAATCCACACCCGACCCCAAAAAAAACCCTAAAAATCTAATGCCTTTTCAAACTTTTTGAATAGCCACAAGGCCCATATCTAAGTGCTGAGGGTGGTTTTTCTTTTTCTTTCACTTTTTTCTTTGAGTGCTTTTTTTTTAATTTTGTTTTAGGTCACTTCACTTGTTTATATTAGAAAAGATCACTTGCACTACAGGTAAAGGTGCACACGAGACGGTTTGGAGCCGGGCTTAGGTTCAAAAAGCTGGGCTTGTTAAAAAAAGTACGTGTTCAAGCTTGGCTTGACCTCAAGTTCGAGCTTGGCTCAAGCTAAGTTGATTTGTTTCAAAAAGTTATTTTCAAACAAGTGAAAAGGGCAGATTTGAACCCGAGACCTCACACACAAATTATACATATCTTAATATTCTTCATTATACAACTACCAACTGAGCTTAATCGAGCCTAATAGGGTTTTAACGAGTCTAAGCTCTTGTTCAAGCTCGGCTTGTTTACTTACCCGGACGAGTATGAGCCGAGTTTAATAGAGTCCAGTTCGAGCCGAGTTGTGCACCCCTAATTATAGGTAACACTTCAAGTCACAATATGCTTTATGCATATACGTTTTTTTTTTTTTGGATTTAGCACCAAAAAATTACCTCTACAGTTTGAAGTAAGTTTCTTAGTCTTTTGTTTGGAGTTTAGGGTTTTGAAATTAGATCTAGACAACCCATAAAAAGAAAATAAGGATGAGCCAAATTATAGAAGATGAATAACAGAAGTATTGTGGCGGATTTTTGGGAGGGACCTACTCTGACCAGGGATTGTCTGTCCTTACTACTGCCACACTTTTGGGGGTATCGAAAATAACTTTTTTGGTTTAAAAAAGATATAGTAGTATTAGTAATGTGATAATGTCAAAGTAAATGATAATACTTGCTTCAACAAGTACAGTAAATTTACGAAGAACCCTATATTTAACGTTATATATGCCTTTGCCGACCGCAGAGCTTTTGTTCACACTTCTTTTGCCACCCGTGGTGCCAATAGCCCTACCTTCCCCGCTAGCTACACTATTGTGGTTTCTTGTAGCGCAGCAGTGTTCGATTTCTCTGGCTGCACTATTGTGGTTTCTACTGCCTTATCCACTTTAGCAACATTTGCCATCTCAAATTTCCTAACTTGAACGTAGAAATCAATCATTTGTTTTTTGTCATCCGTGATATCAGCCTGACAAAAGGGTTTAAATTCGTTATAAACACAACTACTAGCCTTCTTATGCTAATCACAAATAAGAATATTTAAAAACATACCTAGGTAAAATTCTCCCATGCTTTTTGCCCCAAGAGTGACATCTAGGAGATCACAAAAAAAACCACAGACTTTTATACAACAATCATAATCCAAGTCAGCAACATGTAAATTTTTTTTTTTGAATTAACAAGCATATAAGCAAAGTACTTACTCGTTATCTTGCCAAGAGATATCATTTTAAAACATGCAAATTTTGAATATTATAAATAAACAAACAAACCAGCTTTATTCTCAAGTTAGAAATATGTTTCTAGTTTTTAAATTTTATTTATGAATATTTTACATGTTCAATTAGACTTTTTTGGCCAATAAAAGCATCATTGGCATTTTTAGAATTATTTTAGATAAATTACAATTTTAAATATTTAATCTATCATTAAAACTATTTATTTTAGTGAGTTATGACTAATCAAGGTATTTTTTAAGTGTTTTGAACCTAACTAGATGCCTTTTGGTGGTTTTTAGAAAAAATTCTTTCAAAGGGTATTTTGATCATAAATATTTTTTAGAGAATATTTTAATCGAATAAACTATGATTTTTGAATGTGATAAAATGATGTTTAGAATTTATAAAGCCATTTCGAATTAGTATGCTGAAAGAAATTATTTTGGGAAAAAAATTTAGGGATTTTAGTGTGGACCAGAATCCCATATGGGTTTGGACCCAAATGAGGGTTTTATGGATTTTAGAACAACTTAAAAGGATTTCTAACTATTTCTAAATATTCTATTTTGAAAAATAAAATAAAATAAAATATGTATATATTACATGGTATTATAATTTTTAGTGTTTTTTTATATATTGTAGAAACCATATTAGGGTTTTTAGGTTATATGGATCCAAATAGGACCCGATTTGAAATGGCACCTAAAGGGGGGTCACATGGGGCCCACTAAGGCACCGACCCACCCCCTTTTACTTCTCCCTTTCTCTTCCTTAGAGGGTCGACACCCACACACTCTCTTTTCCTCTTCTTCCATTTATCTATCTTCCTTTTCCATTCTCCTTGGAAAGCGTGCCACCTAGGGATTCATGCCTCTAGATTTTAAGATTTATGCCCAACCCGGTTGGAGTAGATAAGTTCACTCTTGGTCAATTTGTTCGGGGTCAATTTCGAGGAAATCACCCAACCTGATTGGAGTTCAGGGTTATTTTTGTTGAGGATTCGCTTCTCAACATTCCATTGATTTTTGTGTAATGCTGTAGTGCTCTCCGTCAGTGCGAGAACTCTCAGTTGAACCTGTTGCTGTATTTTTTTACTTGGTGTTGCACACTGACACCAAGTGTTCGGTGAATTGCCAAAGCGACAATTCATTATGGTTTGTGAAACCCCTTGGAAGTTCAGGTTTTGCCATATCAAATCTTCTCTTTACAAAGGTAGGATCCCTAAAGTAAATTTGATGAATGTGTAATCAAGTTGTTTGGTAGCAATTTAGTGTGTTTTAGCATTATATTGAATGATATGCATAATGTAGTATGATGCTTAGCGAATTAGGCTTTTAGATGCCTAATTAGTTAATTATACTCTGATTTAATCATTTAATGTAATAAGCATGTAATTATATAATTAGATTAGGTTATTTAATTCTGTATTACATGTCTATTATTCAGGAAATATAGTTTATGCATTGGGAATTATGCCGCATGCTAAGTGTGCAGTAAAATGCCCAAGGAAACATAGTTTCTTATTTTAGAAGCGGGTTTGAATGAGCTTTCAAATTTGTTTTTAAATATGAAGCATGTGTATTTAAAACTATGTTTTGAAGAGTTTTATAACATAATTACATCATGGGTTTTGAATTAGTGTGAATGCATCTTAAAAATGCATGTGAGCGAGTGCAAATGAGGGTGATTAACCATGTTAACACATGCATACTAAGTGTGGTTTCCGCACATGCTCATGCATTGTTTATATTTGCATATAGAAAGTGGTTAGAAGCACCTATGAATTTAGTTTAGAATGTTCCGCACATGCTCATGCATTGTTTATGTGTGCATATTGAAAGTGGTTAGAATCACCTATGAATTCAATTTAGAATGTTGTAATTGCTTGAATTTAGGTGCCATGCATATATGCAAATTGTCATATAGGTAATGATACTTAATGCTAAGTATTGTACACGGCTAAAAAGCTAAAGAGCATAAAAACTATAGTGCAATGTGCAAATCGGGTAAATACTCATGGTAAGTGAAATATATGCAAAAATATCAAACAAATAAAAATTATAGTTTGAAGATCATGCTGAGCATGATTTGAATGTACCAGAATAAAAAGTGTTCTTTTATTATGGTTAAAGAGATCGTGCTTGACATGATTTTAGATAACAAAATATGAAGTACTTTTGCAAGTACATGTGTGCATATGCATAATTGAAATGAATGTTGCGTGATTGATATGAATGCATGACTAAATTGAATGTTTGTGCAAATATTGCGTGTGAAATATGCTATGTATGCAATGAATGTATCATGCATATGTATTTGAATTGAATAATTCATGTGTAGGAGTATGAATTGATCATGACATGCACCATGCATCAAAGCATATTTGATTGAGTCATGCATATGGGCATAAACTATTTAGTCATGCACGAGGGCATTAACTATTGAATCATGCATGAAAGCATGAAAGGGTTATCCTATGAGATAATGATATTGAAATGCAACCTATGACTTAATAATAAGGATAACCCTAAGACCACAGGTCCAATTGAGGCACCGATGAAACTGGACTCTCAGAAATGGCTGAGTTCGTCTTGATCTCAACGAGATGGTTGGGTCTGTCCTGATCTCATGTCCTTCTTGGAGAGAGAAATGCGGTATAAACCTTGTGAGGTAGTTTGAGTGTTGGAGGACTACGTGTGCCTCGTTCCCACCCCACGGAGGTTAAGGGAACAAGCTTACCCAGGGGATCCTCAGGATAGGGCAAAAAACTCTACAAAGTAAGGAAAGATGTTCTCTTTTATTTTTAGCTTGGGCGGCGTACGTAGACATAGGCCGGTACGAGAACTCTGTGTCCATCTCTCAATAGATGCATTACAGGATTGATCGTCTGAGATAGACCTAGTTAAGCCATAGGATGAAAAATAAAATATATAGAATAATAAACACTCCTATCATTGTTTCTGAGTGGTTATACACTATTTTGTAGAAGATAGGTCTAAATAATCAAGAAAAATAATGCATTAGATTTATAGAATCACTAGTATCATGTGCATAAACATATAAATGTAGATATGTAGAGTTTGCTAATGTTTACGTATGTCATTGCATATGAGTTTAAATATGAATGGAAAAGATATGTTTAGGGTCATATAATTGACTTGTTGATTCAAGTCATGAACTTAATCGTTGCACGTGAGATGCATATGTATGTGAGACACACGAGAAAGGTCGAGAGAAAGGGCTTATTCCTCATAAGATTAAATACAAAAGTGCATTAATGATCCTAAGAACAGATCTGATGATTGGGTAAATGTAAGAATGTATATTATAATAATGAGATGAACATGTATATGCTTTTTTTGAGAAAAGACTGTGAATGTTTATATTTTTTTATGGACCAGTATGTCTTATTTACTTGAAAAACATGTACTTATCAAGTATGCTGGAATGGTCGAATGAGACTTCGACCTGTTTGTCATATGCAACATTATAGATGCATATGCTACATTTGAGAGAAACTCTGATATTCATTTAAAAGCATGTGGGTGTATTTCACGCTGGACGTGGTCAAATGAGATTTGACCTAATTATATGTGAATGACTTAATTATTATTTTTTATTTTGAATAAATGTCATGGATGTGAATGAATGAATGAATGTTATCTGAATGATTATTGTGGTGGATGCCCTTGAAGCACATTTTATAAATGTTGAGAATCACACTTTCGTTATACCATTATAAACTTGATTTGTATTCTTCAAGTATGGTTTTGGGTTTTCTATGGGCATGTGGTTAATTTTCTACAATATTACAGATATCATAATGGAGAACTATGCGAAGGTTGAGCTGCATCAAACTCGAAGGGTTGTTTGCATTGTTCAGGGTTGTAAAACATTAAACCTTATCGTTCTGGATCAATACTCTTTTAAGACTTGTAAATATTTTGGAATGAGATTTCCTTATGAATGTTGTCTTTTTTGTTATGCAATAATTGTGCATATGATTGCAAGTCTCAAACTTTTACATAACTCCTCAATTGTCTTAACCCTTAAATCAAATTCATCTTTCTTAGTTTTATATGTGATGATCCCTAGAGTAATAATATCAATCTGGTTGTGTCTAATACTAATAGGCTAATATACGCTCGTGTTTACGCTCAGACAGACCGTCCAATATTTAGAACAATTGAAATATCACTGTAGATGAACTCATTGACACATTATTCTCGGGAGTCATAAAACTTTATAATATTTAAAAAAATTTAATTTTCTTGAAATTTTAGGTTTTGAGAAAGTTTTAAAAAGGTTGGATTTTTGAGAGATGTTAAAATCATCCTCAAGTGTGATCGTGAAACAGTCGTAGTCCATATATCCTATAAAAAAATGACCCTGCAACAAAACATTAAACCGGTTAAAGCTACCAAGTACTAGAAAATAATCTTATTATTATTAACTAGGTAACAATAACTTGCTATGCTGATGACGTTATCATCTATGCATGTGGTGTGAAGTGAATTGTACAATGTAAAGTCCTTCGTCTTCATGTTCATTTGCCAAAGAACTCACTGACAGTTGGCAGGAAATAAGAACTACACAATAAATCGAGATTAAAAAATAACTTGGGCACCTAAAATTCAAGTTTGGTACTTACGTAACAATGTTATAAATAAATACCTTGTCAGCTTCAAACCAAATGTAAGGCAAAGATTCATCGTTCAAGCATATAACTGCCCCTCTTCATACCCAGTTGTTATGAGTAATTCCTGTGACTAGTCAACGTATACAAGTTAGTTTTTTGTTTTTCAGTAGTAATACAAGAAAAATAAAAAGTTGCACTTACTCACAAAGAAATATGAAGGTAAATTATCTTTGACAATTTTTTTTCTTTTTCATTAGGCGATTGTGTTTTACTTGAAGTTTTTCTATAAATCTTGTTAAATGCTACATATGTGATACATGTATGTTATATTCGAATCAGTACATATACAAATGAACATGCAAACTTTACACTAACATCAAAGGTCATATGAATGAAATTCGTATACGGATGAAATTCAAAGTTGGAGTTTTCCGTGGAGACAAAAAAAAATGTATATTGATGAAATTTGCACAAAAAGTGATAGGAGTGAGTGCTAAAAGGATTATAAAAATAATAATATTTACAATTTTGGATAGCAAGCAAATTTGACACTTTTAAAGACATTTTAAAAAAATGTCATTTTTGCCTTACACTACGGTAATTTTTAGTAAAATAAAATATACTGAAAAATAATTTGTTGGTGAACGGTGAGGGTAGTCTTTTGTAAAAGGTAGGTAAGGTGAGCAACATAGCACACAAGGGAGACATTAGCAATTAGCAATCAATAAAGTTTCTTTTATAATAAGGTAAAGTCGTAAAACACCAAGCAGATGCATCCAAGATCTTATCTTTCATCTCTCATTCTTGTGGCTGTCATTTCTTTAGATTCAGGTAATAAAGATATTCATAATTTAATATACAAACCGAAGAAGTGATTATCTTATTGCATAAACACAAAAGTGCCAACAAGGGAAAAGAAAGCGCAACCATAAGATATTTAGTAAAATCATAAGTTATACTGTAATTTAATGTACAAATCTAAGAATTGATTATATTATTGCATAAACATAAACACAGGAAAGACCAACAAGGGAAAAAAAGGAGAGAGGCGTCAGCAAGAAAAAGATAAAAAAGTGGGAAAGGCATCAATGTCCCACTGCATGTGCACACTCTAAAAACAAACAGACACGCACCGCCATGGACGCAGAGCCCGCTGCTACGCTTTCCAACGCATACGGGTCCCCTTCGCCGTCCATGGTTACGTCACGCTCTCTCCTACCCCCCATCGGAGCCCCTCCTTCCGTCGATGGTGACGATAACGCAAGCGAGGTTGAAGCTAACGACGACGGAGTGAGCCACTCTAGCGGCGACGATTCTGTGAGCTTCATGAGCGGGGACGACGAGTTTGAAACCTCTTCTGAGGGCCCCCCCTTCGTCGAGCCTGATGTCGTGGAGGAAGGCGGTGGTGTCATTCCCGTCGTCGCGGACTCGTTGTTTTTCGGCGGATATCGGCCGTCTCCGACGATGGTGCCGATGGTGAAGGTGTCGGAGGAGGCGGAGGATGAAGATAGTGAAGGTGGAGATGGAGTTTTGGGGGAGGATGGTGTTTCTGCTGAACCAGGGTTGGTGAGGGGTCGGGTTGAGGAGGTGGGTGTTGGGGAGGAGGGGAATTTGGGTTCGAAGGAAGTGGGGGGATTGGGGATGATGGGTGTTCCGGAGGATGGGGAGGTTGGGGTTTTGGGTGGTGATGAAAAATCTGATTTTGGGAGTAACCCAGTTGGTGAAACCATCGGTTCGGGGGTAATTGGCGTTGTGGAGGTGGAGAAGGATGAAGTGCGGCCGGAATTCAGGGCCGAACCATCTGTTGGTGCCCGGGAATTGAAGGGAGTTGGAGGTGCGGAGGTTGTGGGTGATGCGCAGAAGCAGGAAACCAGCGATTCTGCGGATGCGGGTGGTGGTCCTTCTGAAGGAATTGACGTCGTGGAGGTCGGTGTTGGTCAGTTGAAGAAGCCAGAATCTGGAACCAACGAGGTCGTTGTTGGTGCAGAACCGGCCGAAATTGGTGGTGTAGAGCTTGAGAGAGATGAGCCGAATCACGAACTCCATGTGTCTGAGGAAACCGGTGTGGACGATGCCGAAAGGCGCAATCTTTCGGCAATTCAGTTGCAAAGCGCCGAGGTAGGAACTGAACATCCTGCTTCCGATGCACTAGACTCAAAGGAAGTTGGTGTTTTAGATGTTCATCCTCCCTCTGAGAAACTAGGCTCAAAGGAAGTTGGTGTTTTAGTTGTTCATCCTCCTCCTGAGAAACTAGTCTCAAAGGAAGTTGGTGTTTTAGTTGTTCATCCTCCTCCTGAGAAACTAGTCTCAAAGGAAGTTGGTGTTTTAGTTGTTCATCCTCCTCCTGAGAAACTAGGCTCAAAGGAAGTTGGTGTTTTAGATGTAGAAAAAACTTCAGTTTCGGAGAGCGAATCTGAGAAGAAAACCGAATTAGAAGGTACCCTTGTGGTTGAAACCATAGAATCAAAAGAAATTAGTGTGGTAGAGGTTGATGGAAGTGGAGTTTTGGGTAGGAAAACTGAATTAGAGGCCGACCCTTCCGCGAATAACGAAGAATTGAAGAGTGTAGGCGTTGCAGGAGTTGGCACAGATGACGCCCATAGCTTGGAAGAGCAGGAAAAATCTAGTGGTTTGGGTAGTGAGTCTGATGAAAAGCCTGAAGTAAGAAGCGAACCTGTGGTCGAGTCCTCAGAGTCTAGCAAAACCAGTTCGGTTGAGGCTCAAGAAAGTGGTGTTGATCGAAAACCTGAACCGGCGATCAAGGAATCTGTTGTTCAAGGCTTAGATTCTAAGAGTTGTAGTGTTGCCTGGGAAGACGAAAATGGTGACGCTTCTCTGGCTGCTGCCTCTGGTGCAAACCTCCATTTAGGAACAGAAGCTGGTGTCGTAATTGAGGCCCGAGAGCCGGTGCTGGTGGACTCTGCTTTGAATAATGTAGAAACAGAAGATAAGGAGTTTGCAGTTGCTGGAGATGGTGATAGTTCAACAAATCTGATATCTGAATCTGATGTTGAAGAGAATAAAGTTGTGCATATTGCTCTTGATCACCAAAAGCACAAATCAGTACTGGAACCAGTTGGGGAGGCAATCGACACCAAGGAGTTCAAAACCAGTTCATGTGCTCAGGATGGTATTGATGCTGATGTTGCTGATTCCAAAGATCAATTGCAAGATGACCAGGAGAATCTCAAAACCCGTTCACAGTTACCGAAGGATGCGGACGAGCCGGTCATTATATCTGAAGCCAACAGCAATCTGCCGGAAATGCAAGGTGGTGATGGAGCAACTGCTTCAAGTGATGAATCCAAGAAATTGAATTTTGCGGAGGAGTTGGAGAAATTCATAAACGCCTCAGGAATCTCTGCCGCTAGAGTTGTCGATAACCAGCCTGTGATATCTGATTCAGATGAAGCAGTAGACACCGAAGATGAAGATGGAGAAGAGGATAAAGTGCTATTTGATTCTGCTGCCTTGACTGCTCTTTTGAAGGCTGCGAACAGTGCATCATCTGAGAATGCCAATGCCAGCTCTCAAGATACTGCAGGTTTCTTTTCAGGCAAAGGTCCTGCAGGATTGGGATCAGTTCCATCGCTGAGGCCCTCTGCTCCCCGCTCAATTCGTTCAAATATTTTCACTCCTTCAGATTTCTCAGCAACGAGGGAATCGGAAACAGAGGGCATGGATGAAGAAGAGAAGAAGCTTAATCATAAGATAAACTCTATCAGGGTGAAGTTCTTACGACTTGTTCATAGGTTAGGACATTCGCCGGAAGAGACGGTTGCTGCTCAGGTCCTTTACCGGTTGGGACTTGCCGAGGGAATGCGCCGGGGTAGAGCTGGGGGTAGAGTTTTCAGCATAGATGCGGCTCGCCAAACTGCAAGAAAGCTAGAGGAAGAAGGTAAAGATGATCTAGACTTTTCATGTACCATTTTAGTGATTGGAAAAACAGGAGTTGGAAAGAGCGCTACCATCAATTCAATTTTTGGCGAAGAGAAAGTGCAAACTAACGCATTTCAACCTGCTACGAGTGTTGTGAGTGAGATCACTGGTGTTGTAGATGGAGTAGAGATTCGAGTGATTGATACGCCGGGCTTGAAACCTTCGGTAATGGAGCAAGCTACCAACAGGAAGATTCTTTCGTCGGTGAAGAAGTTGACGAAGAAATTCCCACCAGATATCGTTCTCTATGTTGATCGGATGGACACCCGCTCCCGCGACTCCAACGATCTTCCATTGTTAAGGTCGATTACCTCTCATCTCGGGGCATCTATATGGTTTAATGCTATTGTGGCCCTGTCTCATGCATCCTCTGCACCACCTGATGGCCCCAATGGTACCCCACTTGGTTATGAGACATCCGTCGCACATCGGTCGCATTCTGTGCAGCATTCAATCCGGCAGGCAGCAGGTGACATGCGACTCATGAATCCGGTGGCTCTCGTTGAAAATCACCCGTCATGCAGGCGGAACCGGGACGGACACCAGGTGCTTCCAAACGGGCAGAGTTGGCGGCCTCAATTGTTTCTGTTATGTTATTCTACGAAGATCTTATCGGAAGCAAATTCGCTATTGAAACTGCAAGACCCTACTGCTGGAAAACCCTTTTTTGGTGGTCTCCGTTACCGATCGGCACCGCTTCCGTACCTGCTGTCATCGCTACTGCAGTCCAGGTCTCACCCCAAACTTGCTTCTGCAGACCAGGGGGACGAGAACTTCGGTTCAGATGAAGAGTTGTCTGATGCTGATGCTGATGAAGAAGACGACGAGTATGATCAGCTCCCACCATTCAAGCCCTTGAGGAAATCCCAGATAGCTAAGTTGAGCAAGGAGCAGAGGAAGGCCTATTTTGAGGAGTACGATTACCGAGTGAAGCTGCTTCAGAAGAAGCAATTGAAGGAGGAGCTCAGGCGGAGGAGAGAAGCGAAGAAGCAGTCTGGTTCGGATGCTTGCAATGAAGCTGATGAATTCGATCCCGATAATGGTGGTCCAGCGGCTGTTGCTGTGCCGCTTCCAGATATGGTACTGCCACCCACTTTCGATGGGGATAACCCGGCGTACAGGTACCGGTTTCTGGAGCCGACTGGATCGCAGATGCTTGCACGGCCAGTGTTGGACAATCATGGCTGGGATCACGATTGTGGGTACGATGGTGTCAGCCTGGAGGAGAATCTTGCTATTGCTGGTCGGTTTCCCGCTGGGTTATCTGTTCAGATCACAAAGGACAAGAAAGAATTCAACATCCATATGGATTCTTCTGTTTCAATGAAGCATGGTGACTATGGCTCTACTCTGGCAGGCTTTGATGTTCAAACTGTTGGTAAGCAGCTTGCTTACATTTTCAGGAGTGAATCGAAATTCAAAAACTTCAAGAAGAATAAGACTGCTGCTGGCCTGTCTTTCACTCTCATTGGAGAGACATTGGCCACTGGCATTAAGATGGAGGATCAGATATCGATAGGAAAGCGGGCGAATCTGGCAGCAAGCGCTGGAGCGATACGAGCACAAGGTGATGTAGCTTATGGTGCCAACTTGGAGGCAAGGATCATGGAGAAGGACTATCCAATTGGCCAGGATTCAACAACGTTGGGACTCTCTCTAATGAGGTGGCGGGGTGACTTGGCGTTGGGCGCCAACTTGCAGACCCAGTTCTCTGTGGGTCGTGGTACTAAGACCGCCGTGCGCATTGGCCTGAACAACAAGTTCACTGGCCAGATCACAGTTCGCACTAGCAGCTCGGAGCAGCTTCAGATTGCACTTATGGGTCTCTTGCCTCTTGCAGTCTCCATTTACCGGAGCATCCTACCTGGTGAACCCCAGTTTATGCATTAGATCATTAATTTTGTTTCCAGTCTCTTTTTTGAATTTTCTTTTGGCGGGAGATATTATCAGAAAAAAAGTAGGGAAGACAGTGCAGATGATGACTTGAGCGGGCAAGATGGTTTCTTTCTTTCTCAAATTTTCTCTTAATTATGTTTTGGCTATTTGTTATGAGATCGAGTATTTATTAGATTAACATTTTCATGATAGGCTGAAGGAAATGTATCGTCATGAGGTGCAACAGATGCTTGAAATTTGAGTATTTTTTCCTTATTAATATTTCTGCTTTTCATGTTCCCCATGCTCTCTCTCTCTCTCTCTCTCTCTCTCTCTCTCTCTCTCTCTCTCTCTCTCTCTCTCTCTCCATGCACATGCACATGCACATGCACATGCCCACACCTCACGCATAGTAGATATGCTTGCTCTGGAGGGACGTTTTGCAAGTGGTGAAGGTGTTAGATCATTCAGCATGGCACAACAGAACTTGCTTGGTTGGCCGCTTGCATGGTGGTGACTGTAGAACACAGCATATACAGTTGCTCTGAAGCTGTTGGTGCTGGTGGCAGAGGGTTGGTGCTCTCGCATCTGATACATGAAGACGAGTAGATACCATAGACTGCTAAAGAATATGCCTGTTCTACGAGCGCGGTTCTGGCCTGTTGTATATGAGTGTTGGTCATGGTGATCCACCAGAATATATAGCAGCAACCATTAGCTGGTTAGGAGCAGAGCAATGCCGTAGCTCGTTGGGCCCGATCAGGAGCAATTTTATAACAATAGTTATTTGTGGAAATGTCGAAGTTATATGGGCTTCGTTGCTAGGATTCTTCACTCTACTGAGCAGAATGCTCTCTGTCTCCCTCAATTTTGGGATCTTTTATTGATAATCAAGCTGGGGATAACCCTTGTGAGAGTTGAACTGGAGACCCCTAGATTATGATAGTGTGATCCAACCATCCAGCTATCTCAATTGAACCCATATAAAATTTGAGATTTCCAAACACAATCACAGCAATAAGCTTCCACAAGGTCTCTGCACGTCTGGCTAGGTTGGTGGCTTAAGACGTTCAAGCTAAAGGATGTCAACAATTCGATGCTTGAGGTGGAGTCCTGTGAAAAGTTCAGATTCAGATAGAGTGCTAGAAGCAGATCCTGTTGTTCTGGCTTATTTACTGGCACCAGCCAATGTTTATCCACCACTGTCTTGTCCAAAATCCCTTCCATATTGATAAGCAGTTGCGGCACTATTGGTTTTATTTATTCAACGAAGCTTATGTTGATCTAACAATTGACAACCCCCTTGTCATTTCTTTCTTTCTCAATGCACTAGCACTATTGTTCACACCTAACTCATTAAGATCATCTTTGAGGTAGTTTCTTAGGCCCAGTCAGTAGGCTCATGGGAAGGAGACCGATAAGCGGACAACCCGGAGATACAACGGGGAATCTGTAGACCAGCAGAAGACCAACCTACCAAAAAAGAACTCACCTTTAGTGCAAGGTTGTAAGATTTTCCAGTGTTGGATGTGGTCGACTATAGCTTGGCAGGATTTTCCAGTTTGGTGGTAACTCGACGCAACACCTTTTTTCCCGTATAATAAATTAAAAAAAATCTCCACAATAAAGAAAGGATTTCTGCCATTTTGAGTGGGGGTTCGGATCAAGTCATTTGTCAAATGAGGATTTTCCTCATTTGACAATCCTGACTGTCTAATGAAAACACCGATGCGCAACACCTGGCATAGTGCTCTCGCCCTAAAAAAAACAACCGTTAACTCAACCTTTGTTCAACTATAGTTAACCTGATAGAGCTGATCTTAAGTGCCTGTGTGGCTGTTTGACAGGTACAGGCAAAACTTAATCAATCAGTTGTAATACACCAAATATTAGGTGGGAATTTGCAAATACAAGAAACCTTATTTTTTGCAATCAGTTGTAATATTCCAAACGTTTGCCTGGTGGTGTTGATGCATGTAAAGCTAGTGACGCACATGCTGCCCAACAATTTATCTGAGAAAGCTAATAATTCTATAACAAAACTTCCACAGATTCATTTTCCCCTACGAAGCAATACAGTGTAACCTGTCCAAAGCTGATTACCATGCCTCACTTTGAGCGTTTTTTCAATTGTTACTAGCATTAAAAGCAATCAACACATCCGCTGTGCTACAACTATACATGTATAGATGAATGTGAGAGCAGGATGACCATTCTGGCGGTAGAAACAGGAATGAACCTGCAAGCATATGGCTGATGCTTCATCGAACAAACTCACAGACCATCAACGACTTTAATGCCTGCTCTCTTGTCCCATTCTCCAGACGAGGCAGTTTCTGCCATCATCTCCTGACCACGCCAAAGTATCTAAAGAACAACAGAGAAATATTATGTAAAGACGTGACAACTCAGAGAGAGAGAGAGAGAGAGAGAGAGAGAGAACCTTGTCAATGACACCAAACTCTTTAGCTTTCTGAGGATCCATATAGAATGGTCGTCGCATCACCTTTGACACAGTCACAATTGACTGACAAGCAAACCAGTCAGATTGAAAACATCAATAACAAAATAAAAGGCAGCAGTTGTCTATATACTTACGTTACCAGTGTGCCTTGCTATGAGCTTAACAAGAGTGTCACGATTGGTTATAACCTGAGAAATATTTGCGGGTCAAAAATCAAAGAGGCCAATCAGGAATTCCTACAGCACTTTCAGCAAGGGAAACACGAATATGTAACAATTGCACCAGGCAAAACTATTTCAGATTTGACTGTTGCACAAATATCAGAAGTTTTCCAAGACCGCATAAATAACCACTAGAAATTATTTTCATCAAAGTCTTGTTGTAATACATATTCTGGATGTACATGACAACTAATGGTATAAAATGCACAAGGAATTATTTTGACTCATAACATGCGAAAAAAATAACCAGTTTTGATGCAGAGATATTTTTATATCACACAATTTACCTCTAATGACCAATCTAGGTAAGACAGATGCAACAAATTACATGACACCAGAAAGAGATCAGAGAGCAGAGCAAACCTCCTTGGCACGGATAAGGACATCACTAGCTGGCATCTGCCCTGATGATGGGACACGAGGTTGTTGAATCATTGCTGCAAACCAAGGCAAAGATGATGATACTTGTCCACTAGAACCAGAAATTCTTTGCTGTCTATAATAAAAAGCAGTTTGCAAACCTTTGGAATGCGGCATCATGAATCGTCTACCCTTTTTTCCAGCAGCAAGAAGTAGACATGCCTGCCCAATGGCTGCACCAACAGCGACAGTTTGAATCTGCATGACATCCATCTCGCAATGACGTAAGTGACTCATCCAATCTATATCACAAAAGGAAAAGATTTACGCACTGACATATATGTGGTACATATGTGCAGTACCACATAATTTAGCTTTATATTGCATCTAGCTTTAAAGACCCTCATCGTGCTTGTGCACACACAAATACTTAGATATCTTAGAACAACTTTGTCTATCAACAAATAAATCCTACTATCAAAGCCTATCCAACATAATAAATCAACCAATACAACAAACCATCAGTTAAGAAAATATGGTTTTATTGATATCTGACAAGGAAACCATGGTCATTAGCTATAAATAATCTGCTCAAATGTCAAAGTATATTATAAACAAGTCTGCAGCAGATGCAGATAAAAAAATGCATGAGACGAGTCATCTGGTGAAGTGGTACGCTTTATTTTTACACAACTGTTGGTGCAGGTGGACCTTCTTTCTGCTAGAAGGCACAATGCACTGATTATGTTTTTCATCTGGTCACCTTCAAAATCTCTGAAAACTCCAGGAAGGACGTCTGGTGAGCAACAATAACATGTAATATGAATGAAGATTGCACTGCCATGATGAATGAAGTCAACTAATCTTTTCTTCTCTTGTGTTTACAAGTATAATGGTAGAAAAGCCATGTGGTTTTGGAGAGAGAGAGAGAGAGAGAGAGAGAGAGAGAGAGAGAGAGAGAGTCCTAATGCCAATTTTACCTCTTTAAACTCTTTCTCAGTCACCAGGCATTGTAGACTCTAGTAAGCTACTAGTTGGTCAAACCATAGGTTCTACGACATTAACTAGGGAAGCTACTATTTTTGCCATAAAAGAAGGAACCATTTGGAGTACATAAAGAAAATGATAATTAATAAAATTATAATTTAGCATAATATGTTTGTATGTGTTTGCGTTATGCACATACGCACAAGAATCATTAACTCCCACACTGTTTCTTTTGTGGATGTTAACAAGTTCCACAAATTTATATACTTCCTATCAAATTTGAAAATGATATGATGATTTGATGAATGGACTTTTAGCAATTTTACAAAGAAAATATATTAAGAGACATCGTGAATTTTCAAAATACAGGTAGTAATGTGTCATTTACTCTTTCTAATTATGCACGCTCATGTTCATGTGTAACATACAGGCAAAACTATGACACTTAGAGCATTCTTTTGTGCTATGCCATGCATGAGAAAAAGAAACCGCACAAATATATTGTAATATCTCGTAATTTTCCTATATTTCAAGTTTGTAAATACAATTTTTAATTTAATAATTATATTTTATATGTTTGAAAATTTAAAATAATAAATATGGCTGACGTCAATGGGGGGTATGGACCTAGTCCAGGGCGCATTGAAGATATTTATATATGATATGTAACACCTGAGAAATTTTATTTATTTTTAACCTTTAAATTCAAGCAAAATTCAGGTGAAATTAAGGAATGAAATGGATCTAGGACCATAGTTAGATCTGTTATGGAACGTAGATCTCATAGGAGATCTGATTTGTCAAATTTGGATATGGGTTGGTTTAGAAAATGCGTTTTTCAAATTAGACCGGTCTCTATTTTGGGTCCTTTTCTAATTTGGATCGGAGTAGTCCAATCTATATACATTTGGGTTGACATCAACATGGATCTGGACCTAGTCTAGGATCTATATTGACTAGTGCCTTGTATGGGCTGAAATCCAAATGGATATGGATTTGGATCATGGGTCCAACCTGAATGCATAATCCATCCAATAACTTATTTAAAACAAAAACGAATTTAAACTTTAAGAAACATATATATAAGTAAAATATATATTTATATATTAAAAGAGGTCCCCAAGCATATCCTCTAGAAGAGGTGTCACTCCCTAATGAGGAAGCCTTCCTCAATATAAAAAAAAGAATGTATATATATATAATAATAGAGGGAGAGTTCTACTTTGGGTAGAACTCTACCCCCCAACCAACTCCATCTAGAAGGGGGCTTCACCCCCTTATGAGAGAGCCTCTCACTATAAGAAGAGAGAGGTTAAACCTCTCTAAAAAAAGTTAGCTGAAAAAGAGAGAGAGGAAAAAGGAAAGAAGAGAGAGAGAGAGAGAGAGAGAGAGAGAGAGAGAGAGAGAGAGAGAGAGAGAGAGAGAGAGAGGACAATCTTCAACGTCACCTCCTTCCTCTACGTTTTCGCAATCCGAAGAGTAAGGTACAAGATTATCTCTCTATTCCGATAAGTGGAGGGAGTTGCGTGGACTGAATCAAGTATGGGCTTGAGAGAGGAAATTAAATCTGTATATATATACATACAGATTTATCGATTCTGTCAAATCTGGATCTATGTTGGCTGGTTGAATATTGATTCTTGATTCGGGTTTTTGATAGGCTTGAGAAAAAAAAAAGTTATAGCAGTCATAATATTAAGTAAGGTTGCTGTGATTATCTGTGTTTGGTTCAAATTTATTTGACTGATCTGTTAAATCTATGTTTATCAAATCGAGTTCACGTTGATCTATTAACCAATACTTAATTTATGTTTGAGTTCATAAAACTGATTTCTATAAATGGCGTCAGGGTACACGTGCCTGCATACACGCACCCATATCAGTCCTGTATATGACATGACTGATATGGTGTGGTTGTGGGTATTCAAAACTCACAAAAGAAAAAGGAAAGATTTTTGATAGATGTCATTAAATCCGGGCCTAGAAATAAAAAAAAAAGTGTGGTAATAATAATACAAAAGAAACCTGCTGTGATTTTTGGATTAGATTTATGGTACTTAAATTTAATCTGCGTTTTTCTGGTTTGGGTTCAGTTTATTTGTTTCAACTTGTTTTTGTTTGGAAATTTAATTTCTTGCTCACGTGGGTTACAGTCATAAACAGGAACTCGTTGGGTATTATGTTGGATCTGAACCCCATTGGAAGCACCCTGGATTCAACAAGGTTTAGATCTTATTGACTGCAGCCAAGAATGACAACAGATCTGTGTTTCATGCTTTGTAAGACTAAGAATGAATTTGGGTCATGATTTGAACCTGGATTTCTGACAGGGACGTGTTTGAGATGCAACCGAAATCGGCATGCATGTAAATCAAAAACATGATTTTGGCAAGTATCGAGCAGTGCCTGCCAGCTGATCAAACCTTGAGATATATATACATACATCTACTGAATGTAGATCTTATATATATATATATATATATATATATATATATATATATATATATGTGTGTGTGTGTGTGTGTGTGTGTGTGTGTGTGTGTGTGTGTGTGTGTGTGATAGAATTTTTAATCAGTCAAGCTTAGATTTATTGATTCACGCATGTGTTGATTTACGATACCAGGATTTATCGCATGACTTGGACCCTTTTTCCATTGTCAGCCTTTCATGTGTTCAGGAAATTTAGTTGAGCATGTGTTATTCTGAGAAATAAGTTGATGCAGAGGTCGACCCTGTTCAGATTTGATTTATCCTGAAATTTGTCGTCTTTACTATGATTCAGACCTTTATATATATATATATATATATATATATATATATATATATATATATATATATATATATATATATATATATATATATATATATATATATATATATATATATATATAAAGTGTCACAGCTCATGCAAGAAACCTTTTGATGTATGGTTCTTTATCTAATGATTTGGTTATGCATGTTATGTTTTACTTCCTGTTTTAGTCGAGTCATGCATAAATTCAAACATGTGAATTACTATGTTGCAATCTGATTTCTCAGTCATGCCTTTAGAAGCATGACTATATTAATTGTGAAATTGCATACATGATGATTTGTTTTATGCATGGGGTTTGCTTTCTTAAATATGAGTAAACTGTTTTGTTGAATGGATTAAAAATCAGATTTGAAGAGGGTTTTTGAAAAACTGAAATTTTACTTATGCCATCCCTAAAATCTGATTTCTTTTGGAATCATGAATTCTGGTTGGTCATGGATATTTTATTGAATCTGAATCTAATGAGTACCAAAACTGGTCGGTCTCAAAAAGTTTGGATTCTAGACCAATATGGTAGATCTGATTGTGTTTGCATTCGCTCACTAGCCATGAATATGTTTTGGTATCATGTCTTGTGAATTGTGAATATTAAATTATTCTCGTCTATGAATGATTATTGTTACTGTGAGATGTGCAATGTTATTTAATTTACGTAGTGGTTATGTATGAACCACTGATGTGCCTTTGGAGGCCAGGAGCATGTGTTGCTCTTGAGATAGTAAAACTGTAAATGCATTGAAAAATGATTTCTGAAAATTGTTTTTGAGTTAATTATACTGTTGACTTAATAAAGCAAAGACCCGAATTTGTCATTGCATGATGATTTGCATAACTCTTAATTAATTAAAATGATAAAAGAGACCAAACAGTATAATAACTTTATTTCCTGATGTCTCTTTGAAAGGGTGGGAACCTTGGATGGCGATCGTAGGGGACCGTGAGAATACTAAACACCATGTGCATTTGTTGCCCCCAAGAACCTGGTGTAGTTCATGTTCCCAACCACTATTATAGGAAACTTTTAACTACTTTGGCTACGGATGGTGTTGTTGACTCAACTGTAGTTATTAGTATACCAAGAAAGTGACATCAATGAATGATGATTTTCTTGATGTCCCGACATTAGGTGATGATTCCTAATGTTTCGATGAATGATGATTCCTGATATCGGTCGGAAAACAAGTGTGAAACCTAGTAATTAAAATACAACTTGTGTGTTAAGCTACGACTGAAAACTGCCTTGAACCTCAGAAACTTTACTTGTTTTAAGTATCCGCGGGTTTGTAAGAATGTGAAAATTAAATTTGCGTGCATTAAATAGGGACATGCATGCAAAAACAATTCTAATAAATTAACTTAAAAAGTTATTCGTGCATGTTGCATTGATTCATGCATCCCTAAATGTTTGATATAGCATGAAATTGTTGAATGCTTGCTTGAACTGCTTAGATGATAAGTTATTCTGATGATATATTGCCTGTGATTCTTCTTAAACTTGTGCTTGATTTGCTTTATGCTATTTCCTTACTGTTGAAAAGTTAGAGGGTCTCGTACAAGAACTTCAGTTCTTACTTGTTTTTTAAAAATGTTTTTCAGGCACCGAGACTCCGTGATGATATGACTGACTGTTTGGAGGACTCGATGTTTATGGTCTGGTAGGTCGGATTTTGATGCACACGGGATTAGATAGAGTTGATTTTGGAAGTTGTTTAAAACTTATTGACGTATTTGATTAAATAAATGAAGTTCAGTTCATGGTTTAAATTTACTCTATGTCTGAAATGGTTGATGGGTTGTGAATATTAAATTTGTAATGTGCCCCTGGTTCTTGAGAGGTTTTTCTCAATTGTTTTAATTTTTTTTTTGCATTTTTCAAAGATCAGTTTGGGGTCGTTACATATATGCTTAGACTGTTCTCTGGAGCCGGTGGGTTTCTTGAAAAAAATAAAGTAAATGATAAGTTATTAAAAAAAAGAAATTGGAAATGATAGGACTAAAGGAATCATTAGAAGTAGAACACTGAAATAGGATGAAAAATGATGTGAACAGTAAGTAAATTATTTATGCCAATATAACATAGAACTACAGTAATCATATTCAATGTTGTCAAGAGACAACAAAGATACATGAAAGAAACTCACTTCATTTTTCAACTGCATCATGGCATCATAGATGGCAAATCCTTCATATTCCATCCCAACCTGCAATAACAGAGTTTGAGGACTTGAGATGCCACTACTAAATAGGAAAACTAATAAAGCAAAAGTAAAAACATCAAGTTCACCAAGAAATTATAAAGTGGAGTTGCATATGTTTAAGAAGAGAATGCAGAAAAATGTTTAATGGGCATTTGTATCTATTCTGTATGATTTTAAGAGTTCACTGAATAAAATGAGCAGGCAAGGAGAACTAGTATAACTGCAAAAAAATAAAGTTTGTTAAGAAATGATAAGCAGGAGTTATTTTTAGGAAGAAAAAATACAGAAACCAGGTTTCTAGATAAGATTTTTTAACTGTTTTCATTTGGAAGAACCTTTAAGCACAATAGAACTCGAGAAAGACAAATGAGAGGCACTAGTACAGAAGCAAATATGAGGAGGCACTATTTTAGCAGCTATCTGTTAAGATGAATGCACTATTTTTGTGTATATACGTATGTATATATACATGTGTTGTATCTTCTTCAACCACGTTGACTAAGACTAGCCGTTGGAGGCTAGTCCAACGGCTAGAGGAATAGGTTGGACCCTCAACAATGGCTAGAAGGTCTCTCATTTACTGTCTCGTCTCTCCTTTCCACTTTCTCTATATATTGTGGGTGTGTGTTCGAGTGAAGATTGAGAGAATGATGGGTGGATTTAGGTTATTTTTTAGTGTTTTTTAGTGAGATACTTTGTGTTTTGAATTTCTTCTTTGTATTTTTGAATTTCATTCTTAATGAAATTATTCATTCATAATACTTGTGTTTCATTGTTATTTCTTAAGGTGAGTTTGTATCCAAATACATTATATTTGGGTTCTTGGTATTCATTTTGGAGTGCTTCGGGATCCGTGTCATTTCGTTACATGGTATCAGAGCTCGGCTTCGTGGTCTTGAAAACAATTGTATTAATGAATGGTGGATTAAAGGATTTCACATTGCGGTATCTATATTTGGCTTTTTCATTTTCATATGTATGGTAAGTGTTTTAAAAGGGTTTATATTAAAAATAAATATTTTTCTTGAAATTAGAATATGTAGAAATTGTTGTCTATTGATATATGAAATATATGTTGGATATGTATATTAAAAAAATATTCTTTTGCAAAAATATGTGGTTTCTTAAAGTCTTATATGTGTTTCATCATGTTTTGCAAAATATTAAATTTCATGTGGTATTTTTTGTATGTCACTTAACGTATGTGTGTACATGGATTACCCTTAGGATTTTTAATATATCGTGATGTTTGTTTGGTGATTTTAATTATGTGACCAATCATGAATTTTAAGATATATTATGTGGACCTCCATAATTAAGATTGTGAATCTTAGAAATTTTTTGTTTGGTTGTCATTAGTCATGACAGATGTTTTCTGTGCTCTAAGGTCCTATCATCATGTATGTTTGAGTGATATTGCTCTATTTTAAATAACTTCATTAAGTAAAGTTATTCTCAAGATTAATGGCTTGTGTTTACGCTTCTTATTGAGCATTTTATGAATAAAACTTGAATTTTTAGACTCTTGTATGCTTGTTGTTTAGCACTTAGTAGATTTATCCGTGTTAGCCCATCGGTGGCTTATTGTTTTGAGTGCTTGTAGAGTTTTGTAACCCTTAGTGGTCTCCTTGTTTATTGATATTTCATTATATGCATTGTGATAAAATTTCTTTTATAACATATGTGGGTTCATGGTTGGTGATAGTTAGGTATGTTACTGAACTTCTATATAACTCTTTGTGAATCTCTATATGTTTGTCATCAATTGTCTCATGAATCTTTATCATGAAATTTCTTCTTGTCTCTTTATCGAGATTTATTGGATCTTTTGTATGTGATGTGCCTTAGTGCACTTGCTCCTTGATTAGTGGATTTATGATTCCATTATCTTTTGAAGGATACTCAAATTTCATGATTTCATCTCATCTATGAAGATTGCCTATATTGGGCATGACCTTGACCGTTATTTGCTTGTTTAAGTTTATAAAAAATTGTCATGAGACATCTTGTGTTGCATATGATTGCACTTATTTCTAAATTTGTATTGAACTTGATTTGAAATTGTGACTTTCAAATCAATTTATGTTTTTGAACTCACCTTATTTTAAATTGATCTTTTTGTGAGTTCGGTATTGCCATACTATGGCATTTGTTTTGTCCTTCACAAAATTTTATATGATGCATCATTTCTTTTGACCTTGTTGTTGTTGGGTTGAAGTTAGCCGTTGAGGTGAATTATGTATGCACAAGTCATCTTATCAGTATCTAATTATCAAAGTTTATGAGTGTCGTGTTGACATTTGTCTTGGATCTGATTGATAATTAATTGACCTCTGGATCCATGTTGGATTTGTTGAACCAGAGTCATTTGTTGGGGTGAGTTGTGTATGCCCCGGTTTTGTCAATTTAGATTGTCGGCTTATAGTTTGACTCTAATTGATGGTTGTTTGATCTATGGTTCCGTAAGTGTGTTTTATCACTAGTTTGTATATTTGGCCATTGTTATTATGGATGCTTATAATTATGTTTATCTGTGATTGCTATCTATTTTTTGAAACCATGGTGTTTCAAAAGTTTGTAAAATTTAATATCACTACATTGATTCATAAATATTTTACATTAGTTTGATTTGTTACAAACTCTCTTACCGTGTGTGCTTCCTCCTGCACCAGCCACACCTTGGAGCTCCAATCGGTTCCCAAGTGGCAGTCGATCCACCTCCATCTCACGCCCAGCCTTGCTCTCTCTTCTCCAACAAGTGCAGCCTTCGACACCTTCAGCAGCGGATCCACCACCTCAACGTAGCATCCTCTTCGCAGCCGGATCAAGTGCAAGCCTAAACCCAAGGTAAGACCCCTTTGGCTTATTAAACTCTTGTTTATTTTTCCTTTTGATCTTGATAAGGCTATCAGATGAGTCATTTAGATGTTTTTTAATGTAGTGAGTTATGTGCACCCATTGATGTTATTTGCAGTTTTACAATGATTTTTGAAGTGAGGTAATGTCCACCTCTTGTAGTTGTAGCTGATTTGTATTGTCGGGGAGCCTGTATTGCCTGTGCATGGTCACGAGAATGATTATTGTTGACATTTGTGTTCAGTTTCGATTATCAGTTTGTTGTTGCATGGTCACTGGTTTGATAATGGCTGTCATGTGTATTGTGCTCTTGTTGTAGTAGCTGATACACTTGATTTTTTGAGGTTTGGAGGTCTAGTGAGGTGAATGCTTGTGGTGGTCGAACTATTGCTGAGACTTGCAAATATCATTCATTGTGTTATGTGAAAATTTTAAATCCCTCTATAAAATTTCTAAACTTTTACTACTCATTTTCCCTTGTATGAAAACTGTTTTTTAAAATATTTTCATGCATTTTGTATTGAATATGCTTTAATTGCATGATTAAGGATATTTTAAATTTGATCCATGATTGGTTGTCTTGTGTGTTCTCTAAGCTGTCTTATAATTTTTTACTTGAGAATCTCTTTGTAAATTGTTGGTGTGTATCTCTATTGTGAGAGTTCTTTTGGTCCATAAGTGACCACTATTGTATTGGTATCTCTTGTGGTACTCTTGTGAGACCTTGAGACTTTTTCTAAGCTAATTATTATGAAGTAATATATATATATATATATATATATATATATATATATATTCTCTTGTGAGTTTGGATCTTGTGTACGAGTGCTTGGCCCATAAGTGGTCTTTACATATTACTCTCTTGTTGCTCTTGTAGGCATTTTCATTATTCTTCTATTTTAATCAGTGTTGTAAGTATCGTATTGTATGATACGGTATGATACATATCGTTACTTTTGGGTTTAGCAATACACTACACACCCATATCGAGTGTATCGTACGATACACCACGTATCGTGTTGTATCGTACGATACAGGATGTATCGTATGATACACCTTCGACGCACTTTAAAAAAGCCAAAAGTTAGTTTTCATTTTGGGTTTTAAATACCTTTTGAGGGTCGACTTCTCCATTTGTCTAGAAGCCACTAAAAGTGCATTTTCATTCATTTTCACCCAAAGAAGTGGGTTAAGGTAAAAAATAAGTGCATTTCCACAATTTTTCCACTCAAGAAAATGGGTTAAGGTAAAAAAATCTTTATTATGAGTAAAATTACAAAGCTATTTTTCAAAAAGATTCACTTCAGGGGGCACGAATTAAAGATTTATATCAAGGTAGAAATTATGCGCCACACTCCTCCAACAAAGATGGCATAAGATGATTCGGCATGGAAATAGGGCACTCAAGTAATGAGTGAAAACCGATTGAAAATCGAGTCCAACTATTGTCATAATATTTTTGTTTATGTAATATAGAAGTATGAGTCTTGTGGAACGTTCTTAATTGCAAGATACTTAATATTTTGCATTGTTCCTATGAGATAGTTGATGTTTGATGATGTCTTATGCAACTCAAAGATACATAAATGCTTCATATGTGATTTTATGATTGTATTTTGTGTAATTCATCATTGTTTCATGTGATATGATTTTTTTAGAATTTTTGCTAATTTTCTGATTTTTTTTTATCTTTTTTGAAATTTTTTTATTAAAAAATTACGATACGGTGTTACTTTGTGCCCGACCGATACGGGTAACGATACGATACTTACAACCTGGATTTTAATCATTACATAGTCCATTAACATGCTTATAATGTGTCTTTGTTGCATAGGTCAACATATTTTGAAAATTAAATTGTTATAATCTATGTCACAGGGATTCGACAAGACAGGTGCTGCACCCGTGTTGATGCAAAGCGACGCGGGTGCACATGCAGCACCTGGTGCGGTCAACCCGACCCTGGGTGCGGTCAACGCACCTATGGTCATTTTTTGGATTTTTTTTTTTTAAAAAAATTCTAGGCTACGGAATAAAAAACCCAAACTTTTTCGGGAAAAACGATCAAAAAATGGAAAAAAGAAAACTCACTAAATTCTAAGAGGACCAACAGGAAGATGAAGATAGAGGAGATGAGCCCTCCGGAGAGCGTCATGTTGTAGAAGTCCTCGTTGATCTTCGGGTAGGCGTCGAGATTTCAGAGCTTGTTCATCATCTCCATGGCCCTCCCGGCCGCCGGAAAACAGGCAAGCTGGGAATTCCAGAGAGGGAATCTAGGGTTTCCGCTCTCTCCCCACAACCCTCTTCCTCTCCCTCTTTATTTTGCCGGCAGAGCTACCGTGAAATACTCTCCTATTTTTTTGTCCTTTTTTACATACGAAACTTCCTTTTTTGGGGGTTTATTTATTATTTGCCTTCTATATGAGGGTTGGCATTTTTCCGAACGGTACGATCCCGTGACGATGTATGACATCCAAAGGTCAAGTCCAAGGACTCATGAGTCATGACCACAATTGTCATTGGTTGGTGGATCGGATATCCGATTCAGACACAGGAAGGTGTGAGCTCCCAGGTAGCACGCAATGAGATTCGGGTTCGAATTACATCGGGTAGAGGAGACCTTCAAGGCAGCTCAAACTCGTCCCACATAATTGAAAATAACAAGTATTAAAATGTATTATTTCAATTAAAAAGTTATATACATAATGTAAAGAGTCTTACACACAATCAAGTCTACAAACAACTTGACAAAACATACATTCACCCAATATGGTAAACCAAAATAGCATACAAAATGCTCCACAGAACAAACATAAGAATAGTGCATAAATGCACTTGAATCTGAATATGTAAGAGGTAAAACCCTCTACCTTTGTATATAAATTACAATGGGCAGCATGCCCTTATTTATAGAGGTTACATGAGAGGAGCTATTAAAATAGCTGTTGGGATAGCTGTTGGGCTACTCCCAACAGCTCTAATTAGAGCCGTTGGGAGTAGCCCAACAGCTCTATTCAAACAGTCAACATTTTGACTGTTTGACAAAAAGGCTGTTGGCTGTTTTGACAGTCCAACAGCTCTAGTCAATTATGACTGTTTGACAAAAAGACAAAAAAATAAGAAAGAAATAAAATTACAAAATAAATAAATAAAAAAGTATTACAAGAATATAAGTATATACTTTAAATATATAGTTATATACATATATATATACATATACATACTCTTGTATTACGAAAAGTATGTATATATATATAAATATATATATATATATATAAATATATATATATATATATATATATATATATATATATATATTCAAGTATATACATATATATGTCATTTTCTAACAACATAGCTCACAGGGGCTATCCTTTTCTGACTAAGGGCTACCATAGTTGTCATTTGACATGGGATGACCATGGTACATACGGGTGGGCAACCGGCCCTGCAGCTTGATGGGCTAAGCCTACCCGGCTCAGGCCCGGTTTGGGTCATGACTTTAGAAACCCCATCTGCTATATACGTGAGATGGGCTAGGGCCAGGCCGCGGGCTATCGGGGTCATTTTGGTAAATTTTTTGGATTTAAAAAAAATCTGGGCTGCGGTACCCCGAACTCCCTTCTCTCTCTCTCTCTATATATATATATATATTTATTTATTTTTTGTTTTTTTTTGCGCACCCCCGCACCCGCACCCATGTGACATAGGTAACAATCAGATTGAGTCTTCCTATCTCTTTAGGACATTAAAGTATCCCCTTTGTATATGTTGATTGATATAGTTGTTGATCAATTTTTGCCTTTGTTGCAAAATATCATTTCTCTTGTATGCGGGTTTTGTAAATTTCTTCATTGTTTCCGTTGTGCATTTGGTTATTTCTTTGAAAAACCCTTTTCATGAATATTTTATTCCTTGTGTGGATTTAACTCCTTGGAAAGTTGTCTTGTTTAAATTGTTCTCTTTTGATCTTGTTTATGATATTTAAAGATTCGTAGTGATGACTTCATGTCAAATATATGTGTTTTTTAAATTGTTTTTAAACTTTTTAATTATGTTTAAAATTCGGTGCTTGAAATTATTAGAAAACACTTGCCTTTTTGGATATTTTTTAAATATATATATATATATATATATATATATATATATAGTATTTTTTGGTGTGTTTGGTCATCCTCTCTCTATAATATATAGATAATTTTTTAAATCCTCTTTTATGGTTTATGATATATATATATATATATATATATATATATATATATATATATATATGTGTGTGTGTGTGTGTGTGTGTGTGTGTGTGTGTGTGTGTGTAGTTGGAATGTTTCGTTAGCTCTATCTATAGGTTCTCAAGTGGTGATGATATTAAAGATTCTAAAGACCCTTTGTACAACAGAGCATATGATTGAAGATCAAAAGCACTACTCAAGGAAGCATCAAATGGAAAAACTTAATGAAGTCAGCGAAGTCATTTTATGTAATGGATTCCTTCTTTTGTAATTGCAAGTTTGAGGGGGTGTTAAGATGACTGTAATATATATATATATATATATATATATATATATATATATATATATATATATATATATATAGTATGTAGACTAAGACTAGCCATTGGAGGCTAGTCCAACAGCTAGATATTCTAGCTGTTGAAACAGGTAGCCGTTGGACCGTCTCCAATGGCTACATCTCTCCTTTACTTTCTCTTCTCTCTTCTCCTCTTTCTCTATATATTGTGGGTGTGTGAATGAGCAAAGGTTGAGAGAGTGATGGGTAGATTTAGATTCTTTTTTACTGTTTTGAGTGTTTTGTAGTGAGTGAGTTTGTATTTTGAATTTTTTCTTTGTATTTTTTAATTTTATTCTTAATAAAATTATTCATTCATAATACTTGTGTTCCATTGTTATTTCTTATGGTAAGTTTGTATTCAGATACATTATATTTGGGTTCTTGGTATTCATTTCGGAGTGCATAGGGATCCATGTCATGCATGTCATTTCGTTACACTATCAGCTGTATTTGGTTTGCAAAGCCACTGTCATAAGAAATCACCACCAACATAATACAACCAACTGCAAGAAAAGGAAAGAAAGCAAGGCAATCAACTGTTTGAAAAGAGTACATGTTAGAAAGTGACTTTGAATACTTTAGGTTCAATAATGAACCCATACACATGCATATGAAGTGCGAATATACGCACTCAAGGGAACAACACAAGCACATCATGTGCCAATACATAAACCCATAAAAGGGGTAAATATGACTTAAAGTCATAAGTTGAATATTATTGAAGAAAAAGGAAGAAGAGGGTAAAAACCCTATACAATGGAGTATAAGCTCCTCCAAGGAGTGAAGAATACAAAGGAGCAAGCCCCTATTTATAAGCACAAAAGGGACCACCTTGGGGGCTCCCAAATGAGAC
Source organism: Nuphar pumila (assembly GCF_984573655.1). Lineage (NCBI taxonomy): Eukaryota > Viridiplantae > Streptophyta > Magnoliopsida > Nymphaeales > Nymphaeaceae > Nuphar > Nuphar pumila. Next base: position 146,064,338 of record NC_143251.1, read on the forward strand.
GTTGGAGAGCCCCCAACGGTCACATTTGTGACCGTTGGGGGCTCCCAACGTCTCTATTGGGAGGCCCCCAATATGGTACGAATACGAAAATTAAAAAATAAAAAACAGAAAATTAAAGAAAATATTACAATGCATATTCCAATTGGAATATGCGTAAAATGACAAATTACAAGAATACCCTTGAGGGTATTTTAGGAAGATAGAATATATATATTTATATATATATATATAAATAGAGATACGTATACATATATATATGTATACGTATCTTTATATATATATATATATGTATATTTAAGGATTATATTTCAACATATATGTGTATGAGTACACATATTTTAACAGTACAATGATTAAGAAAAGTGAGAGAATGAATAAGAACATATAAGGATGGATTTTCTTTTCAACCCGAGCATGGTAAGAACTTATACTGTCAGCCTAGAGAGTTCAATGCAAACCACCATCAAACAAGCTTGGGTCATGGTCACCTTAAAACTAATCGAGAGTAGGAAGCAACAATTATAGATGACCGAAAAGGGGTGTTAATAGGGAAATTTTCTGATGGAGGATTCAACATGCAAATTGCTTGTTGCCAAAAGTAGCCTATATGAACTTTTTTCTTATGAAGGATACGTAAGAGATGAGAGTAAGTAATAAGGCCACATGTCAACTTTGTACAGCAAGAGCCATGCACAACTGATTACCCATCGAGATTGGTTAGTCAAATACCTTCTAGTTACACCAAAATACTCACACACCAAAAGAGGAAAAAAAAAACAAAAAAAAATCTGATTGACCTTTCTTCAGAAAGGAATATGTAATGAAAAGGGATTTCATATAGTTAAAACATCATACCGTCTCTCCATCATCACGTGTTGTTCCAGTAGAATTAATATAGAGATAGATAGGCTGTTTTGGGTCAACCCATTGCAAGTACATCAATTCTGCGATCACGAGCTCGGTAACAGCTGGTACCAACTAATCAAGACAAATGGTTAATGTAGAAAAAGGAAAGAAAGAAAGAAGTTGCAACAAAAAGATCTATATGAATCACGGTGCCTGCTAGATTGGAGTTATGATATTAGTGCAGTGCTCATACTAAGTTCATAAGTAAAAATTTCCTGAGTTGTCTTAATATCTCAAAATTGTCAAACATTATTATAAAAAATTAAAAAAGAAAAAACATAACATATGCATCTCTTCATAACCAAATGAATTCTCTTATGTTCTGCAAAAGGACAAGTGAATCTTGGGTCATATTTGCAAGTGTTCTCTTCGTTATATGGTGAAGGTCCATATTTCTTGTGATCTTGTGTGAGAACTGACTACGCAGGGTTAAAAGAAAAAACTGCAACTGATGTCTCAAAAGATAAGCTCATCAATCTGTTGTAATTCCTTTTAAAATTGCTGGCTCCATGCAAATCGAAATTTATATGTTCTAATTTTTGCTCCCTCATGGCCTTCATCAACTACGCTAACTAAGTAACTCGACATGTTTTCCATTTCATGAAAATTCTAGTTTGTTATTGGATTTGTTTCTTCTTGCAATCTAGTTCTCAGTGTGCACCTTACTGCCTTTTGCTTATAGTCAACAAGAAACTGGAGAGGAGTAATTCTGGAAAGTGATATCTGAACTGAACAACATTACTCCTCTAAGTAGAGAAGAACACATAAAGTTGTCAAGTATCTCCAGACGTACTCAGTTTTCTGAATCACAATTTTTGTTTTGTTCATTATTTACTCTCCATTGTTCAAAATTCAGCAGCAGCGAAACCTGGCATAGAATGACTCACCAGATTTTACATGCGGTCCTGTAGTAAAGAATTTCCATTCATTTTATGACAACCCCATGGCATAAAATCAACTTATAACAGCTTCAACACATATCATCTTGAACTTTTCTGACCATCATCCAGAAAATCAGTTTGTTCAGGTCCTTTATCTGCCATAATGCTAGAAGTTTGACAATATTTCATCCTAACCATCCCAATTACACGGCCAATCTGTCTTTCTTGGCTTATCAATGAAGGGGAAGAATTTCTGTCTCCAACAACGAATATCCTCAATACAAAGAAATCGCCTCCAACACATCTTTTACTTCAAATTAAGAGCTGAACCACGTCTTAGTTCAATTAACTAATTCCACATCATAACCATCGAAAGATTTATCCGTTCTGATGGTTAACATCTTCTAACTATTCCTCGAGATCCTATGGTATCCAAATACTTCATACCATCATATCTTCAATCAATACCAGATAGTTCTAACAAATAAATAAACACGAACAAACAACATCCAAGCTAAAAATGAACCAAGGAATCAAGAAGATTTCACCACGAATTGACCATTTTGGTTGTACACAACATGGAAATCCCAAGAAACTTACCGGCATCCCGATATAGACGATCCGACCATGAAGCAGCAATGAAGGCAAATCCGGAGGAGGCTTTCTCGGCCTGTGCTCCCCATATGAAACAGTACGCTCCACCTTTTTCCATGACAGAAAAAGAACACCCACCATCAATTTGTCCCCAAAAAAGAAGCCACACATCAAAGAAAACTCAGGAAATCGTCGAAGAAACCAACAAGAACGCGAGTACCCAAATGGGGATTTTTGTTTCCTCCTCTCTTTCCGGCCTACCTGAGCGGGGCTGGCCATGAGTTGGGGGCTATCGAACAGGTCCAAGTAGGGAGGGACGTTGGGGTTCCTGTTCTTGAGGAGCTCGGGAAGAGGGTCGGGGGAGGCCGCCGCTGCGGAGGCCAGCTTCGAGAGGAAGGGATCCTTTGGGTTGAGTGGGGGCATCGGAATCGACATCCTCGCACCTCTGCTGCCCCTCAGAGAGTGGTTGCTGCTGCGGAGACGAAGCGTATGGGTGCTCATGGAAGAGCAACTCACGCTCCCGCAAGCCATCTCTCTCTCTCTCTCTCTCAGCAAATTTTTCAAGTTATCTTTTCCCTCATTCTTCGCTTTGTCATACCATTCTTCTTCTTTGCCCACCAATGAGAACACTTAGCTTCAGCTTTGCAGCAAGGGACACACACTGCAGGTTTCGAACTCGCAACGTCCCTATTCACCCGAGCAAATCTCTAAACAAGTTTGACCGTTTTATTCCCATCTAGGTACGATTAGATGACATTGTAGGACAAAGGATTCAAAGGCCAGAAGGTCATGCCATGATGCCAATATTAAACATGAACATATGCTAATCAAGCACCCGAAGTACAACTACAATGTCAATTTTCAAATGGGTCACTAATTCCTCGTCGCAACGAGATTGGCTCATGTGTCTGAGACGATGAGAAGCAATGGAATAGATCTGAGCATAGGTAAGTTTTGGGGAGGTTCATTTAAAGTTGCGTCATTTGGTTTTGGGTTCAAGTCCAAAGTGAGCTTTATCTTGGTTTGAATTTTCGGTTCTTAAGGTGGGTTTGAGTAGATTCGATAAAATAGATTTGGATTCATTAAGTGATTTTGGATTCAAACTTTCTTTATTAAAAAGGAAAAAACACATTCAAATAACTGATCATATATGTATGCAGATGAAACAATATGCAAAACATGCACCTCTTGCTCTCTGTTTTTTATGAAAAAATATGATTTTGAAATCATAAAATTGTATTGTTTTTACTACCATTGATTTTTTGAATCGTCAAAAATCCATCATACACATAGTATTCCATCAATTCAACACCGATACTCACTAAATTGACCATATATATCATGTCTATGATGTCAGATTTAGTAAAAACAATTTGTAATAATGAGACCCCTCGGCAGGAAGATTTAAGAGTATGACTTTAGGGATGAAAGGATATGGTTGATACATGGGCCTATTTTGGGCTGATAGCTGGTTAGGAGCTGTGTACTCAACATTTGCATTCGATAGAAAGTAGTTGTTTGAATAGAAAAGGTGGAACAATCATTTAGTGAGATTGGCACTAAATGCCCTTTAGGCAAACTGCTCATTTCCACATGAAAATGTTCATTTCTCACCAATGCAGAAAAGTTCTAAGTTTGGTTTGTGGGGTTGTGATTTCAAATCAATTTTTTTTGAGTCACATGAGTAATCACATGAGGCCCCTTGTGATTCTGATTAACATTTAAATGAGAAAGCAACACTCATTTGTAAAGGCAAATGAGAGTCCATTTCTCATCATTTATTTTCTAATATTTGTTTAGCCAATGCCTATGAGATTCATTTTCTCATTTGCATGAGAGTTCAAATCTCATGAGACTTGACTAAACATGCCTTAAGAAAAGTTTCTAGAGGCCCTTTTCCTATATAGAAACTTTTTCTCACTCATTTGTCATTAAGGTGAACCTCATGTGGTTCACCTTTTCTCATGTTGTACATTATAATTTTAATTCATAAAATAATTGTATTGTCCTTGCAAAATTGCACACTTTTTGAAATACCTACCAATTTGATAAAATCTCTCGCATATCCAAAATCGTGGATTCCTAACTTCTTAGAACATTTTTGTTCATCGCACGTGTGAACCTGTTGAGGTTCGTGCGATATATAGGTATGTTGTAAGAAGTTCACAACCTTTTAATAAAAAAGAGATTATGTGAACATCGACAAATATAGTACAACCTTTGCAAATGTAGTATGACCTTCACGGATATAACATGTGAACCTCACTTAAGTAAATACACATCAAAGAGCTCCACACATGTGTGACATTCAATACTTATTGTGAATGTTCTCAACTTTCGCATTATGATGAGACGGCGGCAAATACAGTATGACCTTCACAAAGAAAAGTTATGAATCTCCTTTAACTAAATACTCTTCGAGGAGGTTCACAAATGTCTAATGACATTCTCGAATGTCTAATGACATTCTCAAATGTCTGTTGTGAATGTTTGTACCTTCACATGTTTGATGATTCATATAGAAAGTCATTTCATTCTTTTTTTTTTCTCATTAGAACGCTAACCTATTTCTCACTCTCCCTCTCTCCTTTGTAGTGATTCCTGTCAAATCATCTTGCAACATCTTTTTGGTCAACTTCTCTATCATTTGGTTAGGTCTTAAAGTGAGTTATATATATATATATATATATATATCGAGAGAGAGAGAGAAATGAAAACGGCCCCAAACCTACCCAATGAAAAAAATTGGTGTTTTTTTCAAAATTTTGATTATACATGTGTTTAACATGATTGATTGACTAGAAATCGACACTTGGATCATGATTTTTAGCTAGAAAAAATGGTATTTTGAGCCTTAAAAAATTATACGTTGTTGATTTTTTAAACTTATAAAAACCTATCAATGTGTCAGAATCAAATGCTCAAAGAACCAATTCCTATAAAAATAAGCATATAGATCATATCTGTATGGTCAAAATTTTGAAAAAAATACCAAAAATCCAATGAAATGTCTATTGAGTAGGTTTGGGAGGGTTTTTCATTGGGTAAGTGTTCATTCCTATATATGTATACATTATTATTATTATTTTGTATTTTTAAGTTTTTTTTATCGATATATATTTAATACGGTATTGTAGTATTTGTGTTTGGTTATTGTCATGAAAGATTTATGTATGATTGCATGTATTTTATTTAATATTTGACACTGGATATTTTGTTTAGGGATTACTATTTTTAGGGTTTTCCAATAGCTATATATTTATTAGTGTTATAAAAGATTTATTTTTGTTTTATTATTTTTTATTTAATATTTGATAGTTTTGTCTTGGGGTAAAGAGGTTAGGGTTGACTGTGCACAAGCATTCGATTAGCGTGATAAGGTTGAAATTGACTCTGTACAAATATTCAATAGGGGTTAGGGTTTTTATACGTAGTTGGTTTTCAGAATGATTGTTGTAGGTAGTTTTGTTAATGGAATATATAAAATATATATTGACAGTCTTTTTAACATATACTATTTTTATTATATAAATGATATGTTGTATGGTTGGTGTAGGCAATTAATGATATTGTATGAAAGGGCTAAATTACACTATCGTAGGTTTGATCACTCTGATTGAAGATCTATAATGGTCTAAAAAAATAATAGCTTTAAAAAATTTATGATTTTGATCTCTCGTAAAACTAGATATGTTGAAGAGTTATTGAGCCTCAGATATAACTATTCTTCAAATATAAATAACCAACAAATATGGATAGATGTTTTGAACGATGATGATGTAGAATCAATGTTATATAGTGTTGATGTTTATTTGGATGTTTGCAAAGTTAAACAATGAGCAATTGATGATGGAAATGATATGAATCATATGGATAATGTGCATCTATCTTAGGCACCATCTATTGAGCTTAGTTCTTTGGTGAACATTTATCTATCTCAAACTATGGGTGATATTGATGTTCTTAACATGCATGCAAAGTGCATGCAGTTGTTGGAACCAATTAGGGATATAGATGTTAAACATGCAGGCAATTAAGAACTTTAACAGACAATTGATGTTCTATCTGTATTACAGAGGATGTGAAACTATGTCAACAAACCATTGCTATCGATCTTCACCATAGTAATTTGAATAACATTCATTCTTTCAGAGCAAATGACATAACTAGGTACATATTACTTTATAATTTATGCTTGAAATTTAAATGTATTTTTTATGATTAATCATAAAATTTAGAAATGCAGAAATATTGTATACATGAACACAAATAAAGTGATAAATATAATGATTTTTTATTTAGTTTATGCACCCAAAGAATCAATTAATTGTAGCAGTGATCATGGTGACAATAGAGAATCAAATGATGTTGATGAATACCATGCTGAATGAGGATGACTCAAAAATGATAAGGGAAGAACAAGACACTGATGACATGGGATAATTAATGACGAATGCAAATGATATACAAATGACAATTATAAAGTGAAGCTCTTGATATGTTGTACAAGTTGTATGAACGTTTATTGAGTAGTAGAATAATTTTATGTTTTTATACTAATGAGATATGGTTGAATATGTTCATGTTTAATGGATTCTCATATAATAAAAAATAATTGAAAATCATTGAAGCAAAGGCATCTTAGTAGATTGATGAGTTACATAATAAAAAACTTAATGATTAATACTCTTTTAAGTGGCTAACAACAAGCTCAAATGATGGATACATTATTGTTGGCAAAAGTTTTAATGATCTAAAACACTCTCGTGAGTTTTTGAAAGATCATGTGATCATGAATAACTATAAAACAAAATTTGTGAGAAGCGACAGTAATAGAGTGATTGTCGTATGCAGGAAAAAAGAACTCGTAGACTGTGAGTGATTGCCCCTGAAAGATTCATTGTATAAAGGTGCGTTGAACAACATTCTTTCAAGTGAATACGTATGAAAGATAGCATATATGTAGTAGATCATTGGACAACCTTCAAGTGAAAAAATTGCATACCGTATGGATTATACAGATTATTAGCAAACACCTGCACGATAACCTAAAGATGACTCAAAGAGAAATTATCAATGACATCAGTCGTAAGAAAGGTAGGTAGATTAGTTACAAACAAGCATGGCATGGACGTGAACATACAAAGGAAGAACTATATGGCTCATATGAAAACTCCTTAAAGATGCTTCTTGTGTAACACCCCAAAATTTAACGTGACAATATGCTTAATTTTTTTAATTTAATTTTTTATTTTAAAACATAGTGAATGATATAAGGCTTTATTGATGACAATACTTTAACTGGACTAATTACTAAGAGGGCTGCCTGAGGGCTAGCGTGAGCATATATTAGCTCACTAGAACAAAGTTTGTGAATGAAACAACTAAGAACAAGAACTCTTTATAAAAAGAAATAGAAATACAATGAAAACATTTCTTTTTATCTCGGTTAGAATTTCGGGTAGGTTATAAGTATTCTAACTCAACTTAGGATTGGATCCATTCTCTGTAACGACTTGGGTTCAAGTCCAAATCATGAATTGATTCTAACTTAAGAATCTAAATCCAAGATAGAAACAAATATTTACAAATCATAAATCAATTTAAATCATTCATCAATTAAATGAATTGTACATCAATTAAACCAATTTGCAAACATTGAACTTTAAGGCCTAAATACTTTCAAAACAAATTAACAAGTCTCAGTAAATCATAGACTATTGTCCAAAATAAATCTTGCATCTAAAATTGTTGGTTATCGATATTACTCGTAACATTCTGTCGTCATCTCAACTCGTTCACTTATCATCTAAATGTTTATGATATAGGGGTTAGACTCATTGAGTCTCAATAAAAAAACAATAACAATGCATGTATATACAGAACCAAGCATACATGTAATCATATATCATTTCATAACATATACAATGAAAATCACAATCATCAAGCAATCAAAAGGATAAATATAACAATTAAATTCATGCAACATGCTACAAAACAAACACATATACATGATTAAGCATTTGAATTATTAAGGGCATAAATCAAACGAACCTCAACCTTAGAGAATATTAAGGTATATAAATTAATTTAGTATGGAGGTCTTATCAGAGTGCGAAAGTCAAAGACATTCACAATAGGTATTTGTGAATGCCATACACATTTGTAAAACTTCTTGATGAGTATTTACTTAAGGTTCACATGTTATATTCGCAAAGGTCATCCTGTATTTGTGGATATTTGTAGAATCTCTTTTTTATTGAAAGGTCGTAAACTTTCTACAACATATCTATATATCACGTGAACCTCAATAGGTTTGCATGTGTGAAGAGCAAAAATGACTTAAAAAAAGTCGATAATCCATGATTTTTTAGAGAGATTTTATCAATTTGGTAGGTATTATGAGAAGCGTGCCATATTGCAAGGATAGTAAGGTCATTTTTCAATTTTAATTTATATATTTTTTTGTATACATTCTTCCAAAAATTCACCATTGTGCATACAACAGGAACTTGTTCATGCGACAATTTTTTTAGTGCTTTCACATGAGAAAAAATCCACAGGTCTCGTGAATCAAATGCAACATAAGAGATACTGGCCAATTACTCGAATTGCCCACTCCCAATTCTTTCAATTGCTTTTCTAACGCCAAAATTCCTTTTCATCCTCACCATTTTGTTACACCAACCATCGAACACGGACATCTGCCCTTGGAGGGGCGAGGGGAGTGGCTGAGGAGTTTTAACTGCTTGGAGATTGGCAGGTAAGGTGTCATTCTTTTTCAAGCCTTAGGGTTTTCTTTGTTAAATAAAAGAAAAAAGTAATGTTGCAGGTAAATTGAACCTACAAGGACATTTGATGTCAGAGAATCTGTATGGATCCTGGTGTTTCAACTGATGCATTTGGACGACTAATCATGGCTGTTGGTTTGCTTTGATGGCTAGGATTAAATGTAGTATGGACTCCATCTTATGTCAGATGATGGGATCTATTTTTTTCCATGAGGAACGGGAAACCACCATCTAGTTCAGAGATAGTTTCACTGGCTAAATCTACCGAAATTATGATTGTTTTCCCGGCAGTGTAAACACGTGATACACCCCTTGCCTCCAGGGAGATGCCTTACTTTGGCACGAGCAAGAAGCATAATGCCGTTGGCCTTTCTTATATGCAAGGGGCTGACCGTGAGAATGGAACCCTTATCACCTGTCTAGCAGCCAACGCCCCTTCGCACTATGCCAAACCCTTGGGCTCATGGACCCTTTCTCAAATTGTACCCCTTAATGCCTTTTTTTCAAATACAACTGTCCACTTCTGATTGCATGTCAATATTTTAGTACAATAACTTGTGGCATTTACACATTAAATCTAAGGCCTTTCCACAGTTTTAAGAAAACCAACGAAGGGAGTGAAGATGCAAGTAGAACCCATCACAGAATACAGAACACTCACAATTAACTAAAAAAAAATCTCAGATAATAAGGTTCTCACCACGAAAACAAAAACAAGAGGCGAGACATCAGGCCAGATGACACAGAAGACATCATACATATGCAAAGATACTCTTTACTGCTGAATCCTATGTAGGTATGCAAAGAAACGTCTTTGTTTACTGCTGACTCCCAGTGGTGGTATCTGCTGCAAACTCATAAGAAGCATGCTCACCGTCACCCAAAACATTGGCAATCTTCTCAACAGGGATCAGAGGTAGATAGAGAGACACAGCATATCCCTTGGTGGCTGTATAACGCACAGCCTCATTATATTTGCCTGAGCAGTACTCTGCAGTAGGGGCTACAATCTGCACCGTCTGAGGGAAGAGAGGTAGCCGATTGAGAGTGTGCCAAGCGGTAACCGCGTACTTCGACGCGACCGGCTCATACTTGGTGTAGAGATCCTTGCCTACAGGCTCACACTTGGCATAGACGGCCTTAGCAACACCACTGGCAGTCTCCACCACACCAGCACGCTGCACTTCTGATGCTACAGAACGAGCCACCTCCGGAGCCTTTTGTGCGGCCAAGTAAGCTTCCTTCACAGCAGAAGGCATGCGCTGATCCACCTTGCAAACCGTTTCATCCACCTAAAAGAGAATGAAATTGCAGAGATTAACGATGTTGAGGAATTCCTCCGTAAGATCTAGGTCATTTTACTGCATCAAAAGATCTTTCAACGACATAAAGCTAACTAAATGCACCAAGTGTGATGGTCGCATGAACACATGTATAATTCATTTTGTTGGCCAAGGAGCGCTTGAGTGAGCGGCTACGTTACACTAGTCATTCACATGACAGCATTGCATGGAGCCCACAGCAACAGATTGCAGGCCTCACATGAAATACTGTGATGCGATTCGCTCAGTCACATAGCCGGTTGGTTCACTTAACCGCTCCCCGGATACCCTCTCAAGGTAAAAACCTTGGCAGGCCTCTAGTTGATAAATCTACTGTTGTCAGTATCGGAATTGGACCTGTATCGTTTGGCCAATGATACTCTAAGTGTTCGTTCTGAATCAGTAAAAAAATAATTTAAAAATATTAGGTGTCAATCAAAACGTGACAAGTGTTAAAACTATTAAAATAATATTCAAATTTTAATTTTAAGCTGAACACATAAATGTAGAGAACAATGGTCATGTGCCTAACCTGAGTGGCATAGACAAGAGTTATACAGGAAAAATTGGTAGCCCTCCAACTCAAAAGTCGGACGGCTGCACTTCAGATATGTGAGATGGGGCCAGTCATGTGAAAAGGGAGAAATTCATGTATTTTAAGAGATACCCATCTTTAAATTGAACACTTGGAATGATTCAAGCCATGACTCATTAAATTGGAAATATAGCAACCAAATAACCACCATGATTTCATCAATAACACAAGTCTTACCATCAAGTTTGATGTGAAAAGGAGTCTTACAAATATTTCAATGACTTGATATTCAACAAGAAATATTCAACGATTGACTTAATGCAAAGGAAAAAACATAAAATTTATGTTTTCTATCACTCATCACTACCAACTCATATTCCTTGTAAGCATGTGAACCATAACCAATACCAGGTCCCATAAATAAAAAACGAAGAACAATAAGACTAGGAAGAAAGTGTCATCATATTCCTCAAAAAAAAAAAAAAATCACAAATACGGACCACCAACCTGCCCCTACCACAGTGCCCCTGGTCCCTTGTGTCGAAACCATATTCTGGGTGATTGACGGTCCCATCATTAGCGTTATAATTCCCAAATTTTCTTTATACTATTATATGGTTTTAAATTTTTAAATACGCCGATATTTTCTCGAGAATTTCCTCACGAAGAAAAAATGCTCCGTAAAATCGCGAGATTTTTTCAGAGAACGAGATTTGTGATAATCGGTATCTACCTTGCGATCCATGAAGCGGAGGAATTGAAGAGGGACGGTGTGGAGCCTGCGGTAGACGGGGCCGACGACCGTCCTGACGGTTCCCTCGACGCCTTCGACGCCGGGCTTCAACGGGCCCGAGTTCTCCTTCGCGTACCCGTAGAGGCTTGAGAAGCACGTCATCCCCTTCGATGCGGCGGTCTGCACGAACTCCAGATGCTTCAACCTCTCCTGCTCACCCTGCCAACAAAATTCTCACACTCATCAAAAGAAACCCTAAGCCTCCAAGCCAAGAAAAAACCCCAATTCCTAAAACGATCTCCCAAGGGAATCAACGTGAGCGTCCGCTAATTGAATTTGGCGTGAGATCCATACTAAAGAGTGGAAACAAATAAACACAGAATTTATAACATTCCTTTGTACCCACAATCTAATTGGAACCTCACGATGCAAATTTCTTAGACAATAGATGTGTTCAGTATGGCCGATTTAGTGGCAATCCACCCTTGGATCATGTTTTCTTAAAAAAAAAAAGGTGTTTTTCTAATAAAAAATACATTGCCAAGAAAATCTATTCACAGGTCAGATTCCAGGAATCCAAAAACCAGATCTGACTTAAAAAAAAAATACATCCATATTGTTTGATGCAACAAAAAATAAAAAATGCTAGGCTTTGCTAAGTCGGTTACAGGTACAATCAAACAATCGACAATCGATTGTAGCAAACTATTTTCCTTTCACTCAAAAAGAAAAAAAACAATCGATTGGAGCAGATATTAATCCATTAAAATACTTACAAAATCCCGTATTTGAGATACATATTTCAGTTGAAATTCACGTATCTCGAGCTTCAAATACTAAGTTAGAGATTCAAACACATTAAGGAGGCGTTTGCATGTCGAGGAAGGGCGCTCCGCGCCTCATTCAGCGCGGAGCCTCCTTCCGCGGTAAATGAATCGGACCCTCCCAGCAGGAAGGGTCATGCGTTGATTTTGGGAGGAAAAGGAGCCTTGAGTTTGCGTTGTGTTTCCACGGCAGACAAACACGCCCTAAAGAAAAAAAAACATATTTAGTACCAGTTCGGTAGCGCGATCGTTGACATCCGCCATTAGATCTCTGCAGCGAACGAGAATCTTATAGAAGAACAAGAAGAGCAGAAAGAAACCGTAGAAGAAGAAGAAGATAGTAGAGAAGGGTTGCAATGAATCGTAGGTAGAGAGGGGGGCTTTTATAGGAGAGCGTTAGATCGTAGACGTCTGAAGCTCCGAATCAACGGCGTCTGAGACGGTGGAAACGGTTTTAAGCCTCCGGCCCCACTCCCCTTCTCAAGGTCGACGACTTCGATGCGAAGGAAACTTGACGCGCATTCAACATCGCGCCACTCGTCACCATCCGCGTGGAGAACTCAATGTTCTTTTCAACCGTACACGGTTGTTATGATGTAAATGTTTGTTGTTTGGTGACGATGGTTAGATAATTTGGCCAGACATAGATAATAAATAATTGATTAGATTACTTTATTTCTCACACTATTTTACATGTTTTAACAAGAATAAGAATTAAATTACAAACTTATCTAAAAATCATAGATTCTTGCCTCAAATATAGACCTCAAATTGAATTCAAATACTAACAAATAAAAATTGTGTATAAAACAAATACACACTAATTTTTCAATATCACAACATTGTAATTGATATCGGATATCTGGATATCATTGAGATCCAATTACTTTAGAACACTTTGACAGATAATGAATTTTACTAATTCATATACAAATCAAATAGTAGAAATCACTATGCCTGCCTGCTAAAACTATGCAGATTCATTTCAAGAAAAATAAAATAAAATTTATCAATAAAAAATCAAAACCACCACGTATACAAGTAGCAAATCAATGACTAACCAAGTTTTTATAACTCCCAATATGCAAATAAAAATTTAGAATACAGATTTTGCTTTCAATGAGAACTTGTTGCAGGATGACAGACTAGACAAGACAAACATTCAAATTATTAGAGAAATGATCTCATAAGAAGGTACCGCTATATTTGTCATTTCTAGATATAAGAGATGCCTCATGCTCCAACAACTGTCTTGGGCTCTCCTCCGCAAGCGTATTTTCCAAATCAACTTTTCTGTCTACATGACACAATTCCATTTCTTAGACAAATCTATAGCACTACCAAAGAAAATGAAAAGAGAAAGCAATATAAGACCATATTGGTAAAATATAAAAGTTTACTTCCAAACAAGATTTTGTCCAGACCATGAGAACTGTGCAAACAATGCTGCTCAATAAGCAGAATATGATAATTTATGGACAAATATTGAAGTGAATAAGTTGCAAATGTGAAGTTTTGCAAGTTAATTCTTACTAGTTTTACCATGGGATGACTGCTTGACCCTCTCCCTATCTTGCACTTGCTTTGCATTTTCTTCTTTAGTTTGCTGAAAAATAATTGAAGTATGTCCTGCATCTAAAATCAGACATAACCAGTGACAACCAAGATCTCAAAATTTCCAAGAAGTTCATATCTGCCACACTTGAGAAAACAAGTAATTCTTCTGTACACATACACATTTCAAAATTGTCAGGATTGTTAACAACATAATTTGATTATTTTGAAGTATTGTTGTAAAAATGACACTTAGCTGAGTACACAAAAATAAATGAATAAAAGATTCGATACAAAATACTTAATATCATCTTCTCGGATGGTTTATCACCTTCCACTGAAGTAGGCTGACTTCCACTTCAAGCATCTTCCTGTGCAGCGACTGATTCCTGCATGAAGAAGGAAGAAAAAAAAAAGGGGGAAAAACGAAGGAGGAAGAATAAAAAGAAGGGAGAAGAACGAAGGGGGAAGAAGAAAAAGAAGGAAGAAAAACAAAGAAGGATAAAGACAAGAGGGGAAGAACGAAAGAGGGGGAAGAATGAAGGAGGGACCTCACCGCGCCTTGCCGGAGGCATCACCACCGGCGCGGCCTCATCCTGCTGACCTCACACCATCGCCGCTGAGAGAGAGAGTCGGGGACCCCTTACCCCGATTTTTTTTCAAAGCCATGTTCCCTCGTCTGTTACGAAATTAACATAGATTTTTTCTTCTTTCTCTCTAACGTTGGTTTTGATTTTACCGTTTTCTCTTCTTTGTCCTCTTCTCCTTCCTCTTCTGCTGCTTCTTCTGTTTCTCCCCTTCTCTTCGTTGTTCATTTGGATTGGTTATGGGCTAGAAACTAAGATAGGCAACCTAGTTGGGAAAAATCTCTAGGGATAAGAGGAAAGAGAGGAAGGGGCGAAGCAGGTTTAATGCATTTTAAGGTATATTATTTTGATTTTTATCTAGATTTTTTCTAGACGTTGCTAAATTATGTTTAATATGATCTTGAATATTGGTATTTTAGGATTTGATAATGGTTTCATGAGATATTGGGGCACACAAACTTGATAAATTCGCCTACACAGTAATCCTGTAAGCAATTTCTGTCTTTTTCACAGTATTAGGAACAACAGAAAATTGTGAAAACTTATAAATTTTAGATATCTCTATGGCATACTTTCACAAAGTAAGGTTTACTGAGATTTATGAATTGGAAAGCCCATAAAATCTTAATAATTGAACAATGTTAAATTTTAAAGTAGCCCTAGGTGCATCCAGGACATTGAAAAATCTAGAATTTCAAGGATTTTCTAAATTTACATCTATCAGGGACAATGAAAAATTAGACATAATATTTGAAAGTTTCCCACACTTGCAAGAGCCAGCAATTATAAACAGCAATTTCCTATTCTAAAAGGTATTCATTAGAGTAATTATTTGATTTTTTTAAAATATAGTATATTCTAGTTTCTTATTAGTTTTATTATCTTTTGTTTATTGGGTTAGCGTTTTCATTTATTGACCTTATGATCAAGATAAATTGGTAAAAGACATCAAATTTATTAAATTTGTTTTATGTTCTTCATTTTGAGTGGCTTATACTTTTTTTAATTATTTATAAAATATTTATAATATCCTCTATTGATTTTTTGGAGGGTTAACTAATTAATTGACTATTTATTTATAGGATGTTTGTGTTTCTTTGTCACGTCTTGCTGAATGCATTTCAAGATCAAAACCTAAACTTAATTACATTGCATTATTCATTAAAATTGCTTTCTTTGATCTTTATATCAAACAAAGCTAAATTTTGAAGTAAAATCATTGCATATTTGATGTGTAGGTTCAAAATGTGTTTAAATTAATTTATGAATTATATTGTAACTTGGAAGCAAGACCCAAGTTAAAATGGGTTCTATGGATACACATTTTGCATGTGCATATATAAAGGATATATGTTTATAATTAAATATTTAATGGACAAGTTAGAATGTGTTTGAATGAATTTATATTTGTGTTTACATGTTGAAAGAAATTTATGAGCAAAGAATAAATTTATATTTTTGAATGAATAGATGAGTTGGTTATGAAGTTACATGTTTAAATGCTTGATAGGCAGGTTAGAATGAATTTATGTTTGTATTTAAATATTAAAAAGAAATTATGTTTGTGTTTGAACTTTGAATGTTTAAAAGAATTTATGAGTAAGAAATAAAATTATATTTTTGAATGAATTGATGGGCAAGTTATGGAGTCACATGTTTGAATGTTTGATGGGCATATTAGAATGTTTTTTAATGAATTTATATTTGTGTTTAAATGTTAGAAAAAAGTTATGTTTGTGTTTGAATGAATTTATAATTTTTAATGAATTTATGGGCATATTATGAAGTTATATGTTTGAATGTTTGATGGGCATATTAGAATGTGTTTGACTGAATTTACTTTTGTGTTTAAATGTTAGAAGGAATTTATGTGTGTTTGAATTTTGAATGTTTAAAAGAATTTATGAGCAAGAAATAAATTTATATTTTTTAATGAATTGATGGGTATGTTATGAAGTTACATGTTTGAATGGGTAGGGTAGAATGTGTATGAATGAATTTAAGCTTGTGTTTCAATTTTAGAAAGAATTTAAGTTTGTGTTTGAACATTGAATGTTTAAAGGAATTTATATAGAGAACAAATTTATAGTTTTGAATGAATTGATGGGCATGTTAAAATGTGTTTAAATGAATTTATAAAATGTTAGAAGCAAAACCTTAATTTGAATGTATTGTATGGATATTGTTAGACTGCTTAGATGAATTGTGTTATATAAATTATAGTTGGAGACACTAGTTTAGTTGTTTAGTATTTCAATTTTATGTTATTACATGACTAGATGTAGCTTAGTTGTAACTTAGTGTGAAGTCATGTCATTTTATAGTTTTTTTTAATTGACTAATAATACATTTTTTTTATACAAAATCAAAAGTTAACAAAACCCGAACCAAGTTAACTAGCTCAAATCACGAGTCACTAGGTTTTTGAACCATGATTGTTAAATATTTTTTTTTATTACATCTAACATGTCCTAATTGTGAATATGATATTATGTAGTTCCTTAATTTTTTTTTGCACTTTTTAGTATAGTTTATTGTCATCTAAATTATTATTTTTTTAGTGTGTATTTGTGCTCACCCTAACTTAGATTTTTAGCTCAGCCCTTCCCTTCTACCTGTCAAACTGTTGTGGGTCCTGCGAGGTGGACATGTGTCAGCTTTTCATTGGTCAGGTAACTCCCTTACAACCATTTATTTATTCAGAATGAGCCCTATGTGTTTTTTTCTTCTTCTAGATGAACTGCACTTAGAACGGACTTAGCTATTAGGGTATGGGAGTACAAAACTACAAATACCATCTGAATGTTATTTGGCTCGACCCAAACCTGAGTCAAGTACCATGCAGGATACGATCTTAGCTGTCCAGCTGATGCATCTGGACTAGGATTAGTCCACATCCAAATGTGACCGTGGACCAATCCTAGGCTAGGATTGAATGTAGGATGGAACGAGTTCGAAGCAGGTGATATTGAAAATCACCACACATCCTTATAAGGACGGCATCTTTGTACCACTAAGATGTCCTGGTGATATAGAGACTCGCCTTGTGGGGGCTCCCCACGATAGTATTCCGAGCCACCATGATCATGATGCGGTGATAATTGAAAAAATCACCGGTAATGGTGATTTTCAATATCACCTTAGCCCAGTGTTGTGAGAGGAGTACGCCTCAGTACCTGAAGCGTACGCCTCAGAGGCGAGGGTCACGCCTCAAGGTACTGAGGCGTTGCTGTGATGCGCCCCTCATCAACCTCCGACCAGTTGTGACCACCGACCACCGGAGTTGCTGTGCTGCAGCTGCTGCTCAGTCTTCTCCGACCACCGGACGACCGGCATATCCCTCGCTTCCGTACCAGCTGGGCGCGTGGTCCTTCTCTTACTGCCTCCCCTCCCACCGCTTCACTTTCATACCAGTTGTGAGAGGCGTACGCCTCAGAGGCGAAGCGCAGGCTCAACGCCTCGCTTCGCCTCAACGCATTTAACAACCTTGCCTTAGCCTACCCATCCTATGTCAAATGATGAGATCCTACTCCATGCAAGTTGGGTTTGGTTGTGATTTTTATGGGTTGTCCAACTCGATCCGGCTGACCTGAGTGCCTTTTTCCATATACTTTCATGTAAGAAAAATGAAATTCTGAATACCCTGTAAATCATGTGGGCCGGGTTTGAGATTCTATTTTCTTAACTTGCAATAACCTGAACCAAATCCAAAGCAGAGTGCACCCTAATGGGTTGGATACCCGACTCTCTGAGTGTAGGAACCTATGTGGTGGACATGGCAGGAAGACTTGTCCTCAACTCAAGAATGGATGAAGGGCTGGGTCACATAAAGTCTGTGAGTGGATCAATTCGAGGAAGACCCAAAACCCAAATCTGTGAGACGAAATTTACACTTGGCAGCAGACCATCACACGGCTTCTTTCCCAAACACAACAATGACGGTCAATCTTTCCCACTTTTGGTGCATAAAGGTTGTGTAAATTTCTTTCCACACCGTAGGCATTAATGTACATTGTACATCATGCAAAACAGTAGCAAGTTTGTGAACTTCAATGTTCATGCAATATCCTGACCAAGTTCTTGAATTCCAAATTTCACGACTCCCAACAAAAAGAAAAGTTGTGCTCATGTCTTCACACTTTGTCTTGATGCTTAACGTATCCAAAAGTTGTTGCTTCCATAGTCCTCAAGACAAAGTAAACATACAGGCGGACCTAGCTTCCTCCATTAGACAAGGAATCACAAGCAAAATTGGACGTATATATATATATATATATATATATATATATATATATATATATATATATATATATATATATATATATATATATATATATATATATATATATATAGAACCATGTTCCTGCTTGGCATCAAGAATGTCTGCCATGGACAGCTCCATTGGAAAATCTCTCATCCAAAGTTGCAGCGACGACGACGAAGCCGACACAGAAGCCGACGAAACCCGTTTCATTTACATGTTGAACACAATTCTTAGCGGCACTGCTCGCCTCAACATTCTGCTACCAACTGCAACAATCCTGGCATTCACCATTTTTGCTCCAATAGTGACCAATGATGGATCATGCAACACACTAAACCGGTGGTTAACGGCTGTATTCTTGGGCCTCTGCATATTGTCATGCATCTTCTTCGCATTGACAGACAGCTATCGAACTGTATCAGGAAGGCTATGTTATGGGATTGCTACGCTCCGAGGGATATGGACCTTTAATGGCGGCCGGAAAAAACCAGCCGATCTGTCAGCTTACCAACTAAGAAGAAGCGATCTGTTTCATGTAACACTGTCCATCGTAGCCTTTCTAGCATTTGCTTCATCGAACAATGATGTTGCAGGGTGCTATTACAAGGCAATGCCAAGGAAGGTGACTAACGTGGTCCCTTTGGTATTTGGATTTGTGATCAGCTTTCTCTTTGTGATGTTCCCTTCAAAGAGGAGGGGGGTTGGTTATCCATTTTTACTACGAGCAGATGCCTTGCACTTGAGGGCCTAGTCAGATGCTGAAAGACAAGGATCTAATTATAGGGTAACTCATATTCAACCTTTCTGATTTGTTCCATTGGCCAATGAAACATTCTTCCTTCAATTTTCAGAAGATAGTCATCATCGCCATTTGGTGTGCATGCGTGTGTACATAAACGTGATAAATGAACCTGGAATTTGGTGCACATTAAAAAAAAAGGCGACAATTTTCCTAGAGCAGCACACATGCAAAAATTGCAGAAAAAAAGGCGATGCAAAAATACAGTAAAAAGGTCCATATAGAGCTCAGTAACAGTAATTTTTAGCCAAAATCAAATGAGAATTTGATCTGAATCACCATAATGTAATATGTAAACTGTGACACATTTAGGAGACATCAAAGATTAGGCAAGCAGGCCCGGTCAGGATGTAATTGTTGGACATTTTGGGTTTTCGGGTCCAACCCACAGTCTGACCCGGTTTGACACCCTGTTAGTGGGTCACGTAAGTGACTGAATAATGGAGGTAGTGGGTGGGAGTTACGTGAATGTGGAGAGACCACATTCACGTAACTGCCCAATTCTCCATTATATAAAGAGGTTTGGGGTTACGAAAATGATGAGATTTCGTAACAATCCCCTGCCAAAATATTGTTCTGCATTCAGGCGCAGCAGAACGGGTCCTGCTCACCGTCGACATTAGGCCTGGGCTCATTGTGGACGTCGACCGGCTGAGGAGAACGCCAAACTGACTACACGGACAATGGCGAATCCATGTACGCTCCCTGTATTGTTTGTTTTACAGGGTTTCGCCCAACATTGGGTTATGGGCCCACAACGCCGCGCATTCCCGCTGCGCGTTGCCGTGTAGGCTGTAACGGCGTTTTGGCATCGGTGGAGTCGCCGTGGGGCGACAACCACCGATTAGCCGAAGACTGTCGCTGTGGGGCGACAGTCATCACCAGCAAATGTCACCGTAAAGGGCGACATCTTTTTTCCCTGTTCTGCCAAACCTTAAATTTGCGTTTTATACCTGTGGCCGTTGGGCTGCAGGAAGGTTTTGCTGTCGCCGGGATCATAGCCGGAGCTGTCGGGTTGGCCGGCGTCTGGACATTTTGCCGGAAAGCTGCATGTGACAGCGGCGGTCTTGCCGGTGCCACGGATCACCCACCCCATTGCCGGAGGAACCTGCAAAACCGGCGATGTCAATAAAATATATATATATATATATATATATATATATATATATATATATATATATATATATATATATATATATATATAACCCTTACCAGTCGTCGCGGAGGGGGTGGGTTTTCGCCGTGGGTTTTCGCCGTGGAGGGGCAGCCACTGGCCGGCGGCATCCTTGTTGATGTCGTCGGGGCTGCCGCCGGACTGGCAGGCACTACCACGCCCTTTCAGCCATCAGCTCCACCTCCATAGTCGCCGTGGGGCGACGTCGTCTGTCGAGGAGGGGGGATATCGCCAGACCAACGTCACCGTGGGGTGACGCAGGTCGTCGGTCGCCGTGACGGCGACGTGGGTCGCCGTGACGGCGACGTGGGTCGCCGTGACGGCGACGTGGGTCGCCGTGAAACCGAAAAAGGGGGAAACCGAATACCCTTTTTTTCGGTTTTCCCTAAAACTGAAACAGAAACCATCGGGTTTCTGTTTAGGTTTTAAAAGGGAACCGAATCGGGTCCGGCGAGGCGACCCGTGGACAGACCCGATCCAAACCCTTTTGGGTGGATCGGGTCTGCATTTTTTTCTTTTTGGATCTGACCAGGACCCATAAAGGTACCGGGTCTGGGTCTGATCCGGAAAGGATCGGGTCCGATCCGGACCCATTTTGGATCAGGTCCGATCCGGGACCATTAAGGACCGGGTCGGACCCGGATCCGCTTTAATCCGGGTCGTACCCGGTATCCGGTTTGGACCGGGTCATACCCGAATCCATGTAGGACCGGGTCATATCCGAGTCCATGTTGGACCGGGTCATACCCGGGTCCATTTTGGATCGGGTCGAACCCGGTATCCGTTTTGGACTGGGTCCGACCCGGGTTTTTTTTGGACCGGGGCCGACCCGGGCCTGTTTAAGACCGGGTCTAACCCGGGTTCTGTTCGGGCCGGGTCTGACCCGTATTAAGTATGGGTCGGGTCAGACCCGGATCCCATTTAAAACTGGGTTGGATCCATAAGAAACAAGATCCAAACACTATTGAGACTGAATCGGATCAGGAACCTGATCCGACCCCTTCCGGAACCGGTTCAGAGCCGTTTTTGACCGGTTCTTTCCAGTTTTTCACTGGTTCCGAGATGCTGAGACCCTATTTTCATAGATATAAAGAAATACATAGATTTTGGTATACGGTTATAGAATTTTATGAACTTTAGTTCATATTATGTATCAGTTTATAAGGTTCAGAACCGGTTCGGACCCTTAGATGACCGATTCGGGGCAGTTTCAGACCGGTTCAGAGTGTTTTTAGACCGGTTCCTACATGTGGACCCTGGGTTTTACCCATATGAGCATGCTTTTGTTATTTTTCATGCTTTATAAAGTATTTATTTTGAATAATGCATGACTTATGCATGTTAATTCATGTATTTAGCGTTGGTTAAGTTATGCATGATGATTTTAAGCATGAATTATGACTAAATTTATGACAATTAGTTTATGCATATTTGTTGAAGTATGAACTGATATTAAGTCATGAATATACATGCATTAAAATGTGTGCATGGGTGTGCTCCATAATACGAATAAGTTTTTCGATAAAAGATTTTGATTAACCGATTCATGTAATCACCAAAGTGATCTGAGTCGTGTTAATTAAAGATTCTTTGGACCGTATTAAGATTCATAATTATGATTGTGTGTGAATTTATGAAACATCGATTCTACCCAAATGTAGGTCGTTGTGTTCCAAATTTACACAGGGTGTGATAGTAGATGTGCATTCCAGCCCATGAAGCATGTTCGTACCCAAAAGGTATAGTGCTGAATTGCCTCTAGATTCATGATCTACTAGTTTCACTAACTGTAGTCAATTCCTTGGGAATTGAAGAGACAGAGCAATTATGAGTATTATCGTTTTCACCAAAGTGAAACGATAATGGCTCAACTATGTTTGTCTCAGAAAAGGTGAAAATAAAGGGTCTCATTTTTACCTTTTCAACACAAGTCTCGTTTGAGCAATAATAGTAACATCTTTCCATTTTTCGTTCCTTTGATTTATCAGGTTCCTTCCATATCGACGGTTCTAGTAGTATCCCTATCTTAGACGGATCGAATTTTTCTGATTGGAAAGAAATTATGTTATTCACTTTGGGCTATATGGATTTAGATCTGGCCCTTAGAATTGACGAGCCTCCCACTCTTACAGAGCAGAGTACAACTGATCAGAAGGCTGCCTCTGAGAAGTAGGAGCGCTCGAACAGACTTAGCCTGTTGCTTTTGCAATCTCGGGTGGCTAAGAACATTCGAGGCACAATTCCTTACTGTAGGACTGTGAAGGAATTTCTGGGAGCCATTGAGGCTCAGTTCATCACTTCTAATAAGGCAAGGGCCAGTACCCTCATATCCAAATTAGTGTCTATGAAATATGCTGGTGACAGTCACATCCGACAGCACATTTTGGAAATGAGGAATATTGCGACTCAACTGAATGACATGAAGTTCGCCATCTCTGACTCATTTTTAGTCCATCTGATCTTAACCTCGTTACCTACTGAGTATGAACCCTTTAAAATCTCCTACAACACACATAACGATGAGTAGTCTTTTAATGACCTCTTGAGTAAGTGTGTCGAGGAAGAGGAGAGGTTGGAGAGTGAGAGGGTGCCAAGTGCACATATGGCCTCTCATAAGGATAAACAGAGGTCGAGGCCAAAGAAAAGCTCTTCCAAAAAGAAGAATCAGAAGAGAGCCACTGGGGAGAGTTCAAACTCTCAGGCGAAAGCCAAATCTCAGTTTGGTGGCCCTTCTATAAAGTGTTTCTTCTGCAAAAAGAAAGGGCATAAGAAGGTGGACTGTTTGAAGTTCAAGAAATGACTCGAAAATAAAGGTAATAAGTCATTTGTTTCTCATGAGTGCAATCTAATTCATGTTCCATTACATAGTTGGTGGATTGATTCTGGTGCCATGGTGCACATTGCCAACTCTTTGTAGGCATTTCTGAACAAAAGGGAACCAACGGAGCATGAAAGAAACATCTTCTCAGGAAATAAGATGCGTTCGCATGTCAAGAGCGTTGGGACCTACAGAATTGTGTTGGAGTCGGGATTCATGTTGAATTTGGTCGATACATTTTATGTTCCATCTTATAGTCGGAGCCTAATTTCAATTTCAAAACTTGATAAGTTTGATTTTGTATTTAAATTTGAAAAATCTGAACTTATTATTATGAAAAATTCAATGAATATAGGTTCTGCATATATGTGTGATGGTTTGTATTGATTAAGAACCAAACTCCAAATTCAGGAATCTCACTCCATTGAGAGCACAATGATTGGCAATAAACGTGGTCTAAAGGATGATCAATCCTATTTGCTTTGGCATCGGAGGTTAGGACATATCTCGAAAGAGAGAGTCCAAAGACTTGTAAAAGAGGGAATCCTTGGATACCTTGATTTTACGAATATAGAGCCATGTGTTGACTGCATAAAGGCTAAGCAGTCTAACACATACAAGAAAGATGCCAAACGCAGCAATGAAAAGTTAGAAATAGTGCATACGGATGTCTGCAGCCCTTTTTCACCGTGTTATATGGGTGAAAAATATTTTGTCACCTTTATAGACGATTACTCACGGTATATGTATCTCTACTTATTATCTGAAAAATCAGAAGTCTTTCAGGTTTTTAAGGACTTCAAAAAAGAAGTAGAGAAACAAACCGGTGAAGTTATTAAGGTTGTCAGGTCAGATAGAGGTGACTAATATTATGGTCGTTTCACTGAGATGGGACAAAAGGAAGGTCCATTAGCGCGGTTTCTAAAAGAGGAAGGCATTGTACCTCAGTATACCATGCCTGGTAGTGCTTATCAGAATGGTGTAGCTGAGAAGAGAAACCGTACGCTTAAAGAAATGGTTCGAGCGATATTGAATCACTCAAACCTTCCTTTAACCTTGTGGGGTGAAGCTCTTAGGACTGCAGTGCATATTTTGAATAAGGTTCCTACGAAGGCTGTTCAAAAGACTCCTTACGCGTTATGGACAGGTAGAAAACCTTTTTTGTCATATATGCACATATTGGGATGTCCAACAAAAGCTAAATTGTATAACCCACATATAAAAGCTTTTGATCCTAGGACAACTAGTGGTTTCTTCATTGGTTATCCAGAAAGATCGAAAGGCTTTAGGTTTTATTGTCCATCTCATACACCACAGATAGTGGAAACAAATAAAGCAAAATTTCTTGAAAATGGTTCTGTTGGGATAGATGCATCTCAAAATATTGATTTTGAGGAAATGCAGGATTCAGGTTTTACACCTGCTGAGGATAATGACCCGATTTTCTCTATCATTGTTCTTTCGAGTAATGTAAGAGAAAATCCAGTCAATGAACATCAATCCCAACTAGATCCGGTTGTTGATGAGGATATACAACAACAACAGGATACAGAGGTTCATTTTGAACCACCTGTAGCACCTGTATGGAGGTCCACCAGAATTAGAAAATCTGCTATCCATCCGGACTATGTGGTGTATTTACAAGAGTCAAATGATTTCATAGACATTGATGAAGATCCCTTCATATTTGCAGAAGCCATTGAAAGTGAAAGATCAACACATTGGATCAATGCTATGAAAGAAGAGCTTGACTCTATGGTAAAGAACCAAGTGTGGGATCTTGTACCTCGACCTGATGGAGTTAGACCTGTTGGTTGTAAATGGGTTTACAAAACCAAAACAGACTCTAAAGGTCATGTGGAGAGGTACAAGGATAGGCTTGTTGCAAAAGGTTTCACACAAATAGAGGGCATTGATTATAATGAGACTTTTTCTCTTGTCTCAACTAAAGATTCATTAAGAATAATCATGGCCCTCGTAGCTCATTTTGATTTAGAGCTGCATCAGATGGATGTGAAAACCGTCTTCCTGAATGGGGATCTGGATGAGGAGGTATACATGCAACAACCTCCTGGTTTCAGTATAGATGACTCAAATAACTTAGTTTGCAAATTGAATAAGTCAATTTATGGACTTAAACAGGCCTCCCGCCAGTGTTATAAGAAGTTCAATCAGGTAATAATGAACTTTGGATTCACTGAAAACATTGTTGATTAGTGTATTTACATTAAGACTAGTGGGAGTAAGTTCATAATTTTGGTTTTATATGTTGACGATATTCTTCTTGCAACTGATGATTTGAGTCTTTTACATGAAACAAAAGACTTTCTTTTCTCTCATTTCGATATGAAAGACATGGGTGAGGCCACTTATGTCCTTGGAATCAAGATCTGTCATAACAGAACTAAAGGTGTCCTTGGCCTATCTCAGAAATCCTATATCCTTAAGGTTCTTAAAAGATATGGGATAGAGAATTATTCTCCTAGTTCGGCATCTATAGTGAAAGGGGATAAATTGAGCTTGAAGGACTGTCCTCAGGATGATATTGCGAAGGCTCAGATGGATGCTGTCCCATATGCTTCAGCAGTTGGGAGTTTACAGTATGCGCAGACCTGCACTCGACCTGATATAGCATTTGCTGTGGGAATGCTTGGTAGATATCAGTCAAATCCAGGCATTGCGCACTGAAAGGCAGCAAAGAAGGTCATGCGCTATTTACAAGGAACAAAAGACTATATGTTGACCTACAGGAAAGCTGACCACCTAGAGGTCATTGAATACTCTGATGCAGACTTAAGAGGGTGTATTGGCAGTAGAAAATCCACTACTGGATACATTTTCCTTCTAGCGGGTGGTGCTGTCTCATGAAGAAGCGGAAAGCAGTCTACCACTGCTGCTCATACCATGGAGGCGAAATTTATTGCTCTATACGAGACTTCGTCACAGGCCATTTGGATAAGGAACTTCATTATGGGTCTTGGTATAGTGAACTCTATTGAGAGACCACTAAAGATCTTTTATGATAATGAAGCAGCCGTGTCCTTTTCAAATAACAACAAGAGCTCAACATCGTGTCGACACATGGAGTTAAAATATTTTGTTGTTAAAGAAAGGTCTGAGAATCATCTGGTATGTATTGATACAATTGGCACAAAGAAAATGACTGCGGATCCCCTTACTAAAGGGCTAGCACCGGGATTGTATTCCCAACATGTAAAGGGGATGGGTCTTTTTGATTCCTTCTGATGTATGACAATACATTATGTAATCACATTTGTGTTTATGTTTTGATTCTCTAAGGTTTTGAGTTATTGTTGATTTTGCATAAAGAATCTCTCATATGGGTTAGAGAGAATAGCAGAATAACAATATTAAAGGACCAATAGAATATGTGAGAGACCAACCTATTCATAAAGATAATTTCTTTACATGCCTAAGCACTGAAGGTGAATTATAGTGTAGTACAAGGAAATATGACATTTCATAAAGGGCTGTTCATATCCTTGACTCATACGATTCATCCTTGTGATAAAGGGTGGCATGTGAACCCACATGAAGAATTAAATCGAGATAACGGTATACACCTCGATTTAGTACACTTTTGGTGTCAATGGGTCAAGTGGGAGAATATTGGACATTTTGGGTTTTCGGGTCCAACCCACAGTCTGACCCGGTTTGACACCTTGTTAGTGGGTCACGTAAGTGACTGAATAATGGACGTAGTGGGTGGGAGTTACGTGAATGTGGAGAGACCACATTCACGTAACTGCCCAATTCTCCATTATATAAAGAGGTTTGGGGTTACGAAAATGATGAGATTTCGTAACAATCCCCTGCCAAAATATTGTTCTGCATTCAGGCGCAGCAGAACGTGTCATGCTCACCGTCGACATTAGGCCTGGGCTCATTGTGGGCGTCGACCGGCTGAGGAGAACGCCGAACTGACTACACGGACAATAGCGAATCCAGGTACGCTCCCTGTCTTGTTTGTTTTACAGAGTTTCGCCCAACAGTAATTTGTTCGGCAGAAAGAAGAATGATTCATGTATCAGCGGGTAAGAATAATTTCAAACCTATTGGATGCCAATGTCCGGTTTATTTATTGGTAACCAGACAAATGTTTTCCATGTTTTATCACATTTCATAGTTTGCACATTCATAAACTGGATTGTCGTTTACCAGATCCAACATATGTGACCATCACCCATAATCCACCATTCTTAATCAGTGAGCGAGGTGGATTGTCATTATGGCGGATGATAGTAACCCACCAGCAGTCTTATGGTGCCCAACACTAGGAATCAAAACCTTAAATTAACAAGCAAAATAGAAGAATACATAAGTTCAAATCATCAATTTTCTCGAGGATCAAAGATTTAAACTTTTTTATCAACTTTTTTATCAACATAAACAAATAAAAATGATTGACCTAATATATACATCTTGAGAAAAAACAAAAAGAATTCTCCTAATCTCTCTCTCCAGTCAGAGATTTGGAGCCCTCTTCTTCTCCCCAGCTAGTTCCCATCTGCATTGAGTTTTGAATGCTGAACTGAATGTGGACAGTATGGTTCTGATACCCTGCCAACATAGTCGGCTAGCAGGGTCAGTCATGCTTCGATTTTTTGCTGTAGATTTAGCTAGCCCCTGCTGCAGCTAGTTGAGGTTGGTAGTCCATGATCACAATGTAACAGCGGCTGCAGAGTCTTGGGTGATCAGAAAATGTCCCAACTTGAGTAGAGTAGTTCCAGCACCTTTCACATTTACTACCATCAGCAGAAGACACTCCGATCCAAACCTTGGTTCCCCCTTTCATGTCATAATGGCAGGTGTATGGAATATCTACAGTTGACGCATCTTCCATGGAAGAAAGAATTTCAACCTGAACAATATTCACATGGAGCTTGGTTAGTAATGCTTAAATTTCAGACCCAGAAATGAAGTTCACTGACAAAAATATTTGGGCCAGCTCTACCCACGCCCAAGGACATTATGTAGATCTACCAGTATTCTAGTCTATGAGGCTTTGTTTGTATCACACGACAGCACATGATAACAAGTTTCCCAGGAAACCAGCGTTTTGTGCAAACTTGTTCCCAAGGGGAAGGTGTGTGAAAAATGCCAGTCCCATGTAGGCCCCACCCAAAATGTGCTCACTTCACTCTGATAATTATTTTTTTTGCAGTTTCATGCAAAACTCGTTTCTATGGGGAGGTGCAAAGCAACTTTCATATGAAAAGTTGCACCAGTCCCATGTAGGCCCACCCAAAACACGTTTGTTCCACTCAACGTGAAAATAAGCCCATTTTCATATTTGGTGAAACAAACAAGCCATAAAAGATGGGACCGGGCTTCACATTTTCCTGTTCTATGACTACATATCCAAACTGGACTCTGCAGAGTTCATTATCGCAACTCGCATTACTAGTCCATCTGAATAGAAGTTAATCATATTATATATGTAGTCCTTACACTATTTACAAATCTGAACTTACCTGGGATGTAATAAATATCCGGTGAAGCATGTCCACATCATTGCTTGCTGCACATAATCCTCGCAATCTAGATGCTAGTTCTACATCAGAAGTATGGATCCAGACCTTTGCGTCCAAGCTGGAACCAATCAGCTTTTCCATTCTCGCAGTCTCCAGAACTTTATTCACCTCTGTTTTCAACTGGTGCAAAGACAGTCAAGAGTTATAAACCTTTCTCAGAAAAGCATGAAGATGCGTTAGAGGTAGCTGGAAATGACCCAACTAGCATTTAAAACATAAAATTGTCTATTTTGTCTCATGGCTACAACCCCCACCAACCAGCTCCAAACTACGGTGGTTGGTTGAACTGGGATAGAAAATAAAATATAAACTTTGGATGTCTAGCATATTCATATGTTTGATCAACTTAGGATCAGGGTGCAGTGATTTTTGACAGGTTCCTGAATTTAGTCAAGAGTCAAGACAGATTGAATCAGCAGAGTTGGTCCATAGCACAGAGTTGGCAATGCCATTAGCAGATTCATAGGGTTCACATGATAATGAGTTGATATTCTAGAATTCAAATTTGAACTTTCTGAATAGAGAATGTTGCAGAAATCCCAACATAGAATATAGTTGGTTCTCCTTCTTCCATTCTTTGTAGTTGGCAAAAGGTGCTATCTGGAACAATATCCTTGGTTAGGTTTCTGGCGCTGCATCACAATCACTAATTGACCATGAAGCTCAGAGGAAAACAATGAGCATGCAGAAAACAATGCAACATGGTACAGGACCTACCTAGCAAGCAGTGTACAAAATGCAGGAGAGCATGTCAAGGAGGAGCTCAAGCTGAGCAACATGAGCACAAAAGAATTCTTCCTTTCAATTATTGCTCAACCTATAAAGGCAGTTTGAGCCGTCAAGAGTTTAGAAGGTAATCCTAGTGACAGTTATTTTTTTTAAACTAAGTTTTAATTGTATAAGCAGAGGCAAGTTAAAACTGTCTTAGTTTTCCCTTTTGATAGGTATCATTGTTGTAGAAGGAAAAGGATCCCAAACTCTGAGGGTGTTTGTTTGCACAAAAAAATATAAATAAAATAAAATATATAATAATAAATAAATAAATAAATAATTTAAATACATATGCGAGTATGTCAAAATTATCAAATATCTATACTCATTTACACATGATAAAATAAATATGTAGGTTACGTTAAACCTCCTTGTCCATGCTTGCTGGTTATGGAAAAAGAAGATAACCTGTGCCGGTTACGGTAATACTCTTTTACCATACTTGCTAGTTATGGTAAAGGAGGGTAACCTGTGTTGGTTACGGTAAATCTCTCTTACTATGATAAACCTCTTTTATTATGTTTGTTGGTTATGGTAAAGAAGAGTAACTTGTGTTGGTTACGGTAAACCACGCTTACTGTGCTTGCTGGTTATGGTAAAAGAGAGTAATATGTGCTGGTTACGGTAAAGGAGGGTAACATGTGATGGTTACGGTAAACCTCTCTTACCATGCTTGCTGGTTATGGTAAAAAAAGCTTCTGGTTAGGGTAAAAAAAGATAACTTGTGAAGGTTACAGTAAACTTCCCTTATTGTTCTTACTGGATACAGTAAACCTTATTTTTCATACTTGCCGATTACGGTAAAATAAGGTAACCTGTGCTGGTTGCAGTAAACTTTTTTTACCACCCTTGCAGACTATGGTAAAAGAAGGTAATCGGTGCTGGTTGCAGTAAATCAATCATGTATCCGTCACAAAGCACTAAGGAGAAAATATAATGTCACAAGTGACAAGTAAATGCAGAAGCACACAAACAAATATAAAATGAAAAAAAGAGCAAAATTATGAGAAATATTATTAAGAAGAGCTTTAAGAAGCTTAGCATTTACATGGTACACAAGAGAGGACTCAAGGAAGGGATCCCATAGGAACGTTGGAGCCCCTCCAACTATCATATTTATGACTGTTGGAAGGGTTCGACGTTCATATGGTGGGCCCCTCCAATGATGTAAGAAAAGGAAAAAAGAAAAAAAAGAAAAAAAAGAAAGCATATTCCAAATGAATATGCGTGAAATATGTGAAAAGACTATTTTACCCCTAGTGGGTATTACAAAATGTATATATATATATATATATATATATATATATATATATATATATATGTGTGTGTGTGTGTGTGTGTGTGTGTGTGTATGTATATAGATATATATGTAATATAATTTAACACCCCCCCCCCCAAACACATGGTGAGGTCACCGAGAGTTTGTTGAGGAGAAAGTAGAAGCGAGGTGATGGCAATGCTTTGGTGAAGTCCGCTAGCTGATAGTCGGAAGTAACGTAAGGTAGTTGAATGGTACCCTGTAAGAATTCATCTCGAACATAGTGGCAATCCATCTCTATATGCTTTGTTCGTTCATGAAATGTATGGTTACTAGCAATGTAAATAGCACTTTTGTTGTCACAACACAACTTCAAAGAAGTAGAAAAAATGATGCCCATATATTTGAGCAAACTTCTTAACCAGACAAGTTTAGTGGTAGTGGTAGCTATTGCTTTGTACTCAGCCTCTGTAGAAGAAAGGGAAACTTTTTGTTGTTTCTTACATCTCCATAAAATTAATGACACTCCAAGAAAGACACAATAACTTGTTGGGTTACTCCCCCAATCAGAGTCAGTATAAGCAATTAAATTAAGAGATAAAGAGAAGGATAAGAATAATCCTTTTGTTATAGTTTCCTTTAAATATCTGATAATTCACATGAGAGCCGCCATATGAATCGAAGAGCAGTCTAAAATTGGCTTGCACTATGAACATGAGTAATATCTGGCCTGATAATAGAAAAACTATGTCACAGGGATTCGACCAATTGGGTGTCGCACCCGCGTCAATGCGACGCGATGCGAGTGCGGCACCCAGTGCAGTCAACCTGACCCTGGGTGCGGTCAACGCACCCAGGGTCATTTATGTCCAACTTTTGGACTTTATATATATATATATATATATATTCCGCACCCCCGCACCCAAGTTTTTTGAAAGTACCGCACCCGCACCCATGTGACAGAGTAGACAAATATGTTAGTAAGGAGTAGGATATGTTAAAGGAGTTCTATTATTGGCTCTAATCTTACCATTGATTACTTCAGGAGTCTCCATTTTCTTTTCGTCAGTTAATCTATACCGAACAATAATGTCGGATGCAAGCTTCATCTAAGATAGAACATACCCCATAGAAGAATATGCAAGCTTCATAGGAGATAGAACAGTATCATCAACTTTTTTATCATTTCCAGTGATAATCATATCATCAACTTCGATGGGGTATGCTCTATCTCGGATGCAAGCTTCATAGGAGATAGAACATACCCCATAGAAAGCTAAGGTCAGACGCATTAAAATTATCTTTAAAAATATTTTTAACAATCTCAATGCCTGTTTTATCATTTTCAGTGATAATCATATCATCAACATATAATAATAAGATAGTTATGTGATCTTCTGCAGTCTTAACAAATAAAACAGTATCAGTATAACAAGAGGTAAAACCATTAGTAAGAACAACTTTACTAAAAAGATCATGCCAAGCTTTTGAAACTTGTTTGAGACCATAAAGAGCCTTGTTAAGTTTGAGAATGTTTTCTTTACCAATCTTAAGATCTGACAGAGGATCCATAAAAACTTCTTCACAAAGATTTTCATTTAAAAATACATTTTTAACATCGAATTGATAGATAGGTCATTGTTTAATAGATGTTAAGGCTATCAAAGTTCGTACACTAATCATCCTAGCTACTAGGGCAAAGGTTTCCTCATAATCAATTTCATATTCTTGAGCATATCCTTTAGCAACTAATCTAGCTTTGTATCTTTTTAATGTCACATTGCTCTTAGTTTTGACTTTATAAACTCGTCTACATCCAATAGCCTTTTTTTCTTAATGGTTGACTTACGATGGTCCAAGTTGAAAGAATATAGCAATCCCTAACAAGGATTGTTTCTTCAACACTCACAAAGAGGATTTACGAAACAAAGACATTCACACAAAAGAGCTCACACGCATACACAATACCCAAAAAAAAGGATATACATAAAATGAAGAACAAGATTTCATAAACTTGGGAGAGAACTCCCACAAGAACAAAGAACTACTTAACAAGGGGAAACAACCCCATATTTATAGAAGGGGAGAGGAGCCTCAAGGGCTTCATTGGACTCCCAACGGCTCCCTTGGAGCTGCACCTTTTTTACTTGGTCAAAAAGGCCTTTTTGACTAGTCAAAAAGGTGAAGCCTAAAGGTGTCCTAAAATTTGGTTTTAAGTGAGTTCTAGTTGGGTTTAAACTAGAACTAAACTAACTAAAAGAAAGAAAAACATTACATGAGTTGTCTATGAGATTACATATGAGATATGAGTTATCTATGAGATTACACATTTTAACCCCCCTCAAACGTATGGTTGGATAACCGAAAGTTTGCCTAAGAGAAAGTGGAATCTAGGAGTAGCAAGAGGCTTGGTGAAGAAATCAGCCAGCTGGTATTCTGAAGCAACATAGGGAAGATTGATGGTGCCGCACAAGAATTCCTCCCGAACATAATGACAATCTATTTCTATATGCTTGGTACATTCGTGGAACGTTCGATTGCTTGCAATGTAGATAGAGCTCTTGTTGTCAAAACACATGTCGGATGTTCAACTCCCATGTCGGAAAGCAGTCGTCGAAGCCAGACTACTTTCATAGTTGTAGTAGTCATTGCACTGTATTCAACCTCTGTTGATGAAAGGGATACTTTCTGTTGCTTCTTACATCTCCATAAGATCAACGATTCCTCCAAGAAGACACAAAAACCTGTCGTTGAATGACAATCATTCGGATCACCTCCTCAATCTGCATCAGTATAAGCAAGAAACTTGAGATTAGAAGAAGCAGACAAAAATAGACCCCGAGATATAGAATTTTTAATGTATCTGATAATTCGCAAAACTGCTCTCATATGGACAGAGGTTGGAGCCTGTTGAAATTGACTGGTTGTATGGACAACATGTGTAATGTCAGGTCTTGTAATGGAAATGTATGACAAAACCCCGACGAGTTGTTTATACGGAGTTGGGTTTTCAAGAGGTTCTCCATCATCACTCTTCATCTTAACATTTACAACTTCAGGAGTGTCCACGTGTCTTTCATCTGAAATGCCTGACCTGACAACAATATCCCAAGCAAACTTAGATTGTGTTAGCAAATGTCCTCTAGAAGAATAAGAAACGTTTATACCAATAAAGTACTTTAAGAAACCCAAATCACTCATTTCAAAGTGAGTTTTGAGAAATTTTTTAATATTGCACACTCCCTATTTGTCACTGCCAGTGATGATCATGTCGTCGACGTAGAGAAGGAGGATAATGATACCTGCATTAGAATTCTTAACAAACAAAGCAGTGTCAGTAAGACAAGATTGCAAACCAAAATCAAGCATCACCTTGCTAAATTTATCATACCAAGCCTTCGAAGCTTGTTTAAGTCCATATAAGGCTTTATTTAGACGAAGAGTTTTTGCTTTAGGAACATCAATTCCTGGTGGTGGATCCATGTATACTTCTTTAGTTAAACTACTATTTAGGAATGCATTCTTAACATCTATTTGATATATGGACCATTGCTTTATAGAGGCAAGGGCAATTAGGATTCTAACTGTGGTCATTCTGGCTACTGGAGCAAAGGTTTCCTCATAATCTATTTCATATTCTTGAGTATAGCCTTTGGCAACTAATTTAGCCTTAAACCGCTCAAGACTGCCATCCCTTTTAGTCTTTACTTTGTAAACCCATCGACAACCAATAGGTTTCTTGTTAGGCAGAAGTTCTTGTATAGTCCAAGTGTTTGTCTTTTCTAAGGCTTCTGATTCCACTTGCATGGCTTTTACACATTTCGGTTGAGTTTTGGCTATAGCATAACTGGGAGGTTCTTCATAGGAGTGAATTAAGGCTATAAAGGCTTGAAATTTTGGCGAAAAAGATTTATATGACACAAATTTCTCAGGAATTTTTGAGATCCTAGTAGATTTTTTTGTTGACATCTTGGGTTCTAATTCTACAGAGTATCTTTCAAGGGCACATGGTCTTTCTGAGTTTCCTCGTCAAGAATATTGAATGAACTCTTGGTTATCACTAATTGGTTCAATAGGAGAAATATCGCTTTGATCATCTTGTTCAACGTTACATTCTTCATTCTTTGAGACTAAATCAAATAGAAAGGAATACTCATCTGTTTCTGCAGATGCTTTGGTTTCAAATGGACTTTCATTTTCTAAGAAGGATACGTTTCTTGAGACATATAATATGTTATCTCTAAAGTCAAAACATCTATAACCCTTTTGATGACTAGCATATCCTAAGAAGACACACGAAATAGTTTGAGAGGAAAGCTTATCATTTTTATCTGAGAATACAAAACATTTGCACTTGAATACCCTTAACCTGGAGTAATCAGGAATTTCTTTAAGAAGCTTTTCGATTGGAGAAATATTGTTTAACGACGAAGAGGGCATCCTATTGATGAGATAAACAACAGTTAAGGCTGCTTCATCCCAGAAAATTTTTGGTACTTGATGTGATATGATGAGGGTTCTTGTTGTCTCAATAATGTGCCTATGCTTTCTTTCAGCTAGGTCATTTTGTTGAGGAGTGTAGGGACATGACTTTTGATGTATAACTCCATATTGATTTAAATAATCTTTGAATTTCTTTGATAGGAATTCTTCCCCTGAATCGATATGAAATATTGAAATGTACTCTTTAAACTGATTTTTGACCATATTATGAAAGATTTTAAAATGCGAGAAGACTTCGGATTTATGTTTAAGAAAATAAATCCAAGTGTGTCGTGTAAAGTCATCTACAAAGATAACATAATAAACAAACCCACCTTTTGATATAATTGGTGCAGGACCCCAGACATCACAATGAATCAACTCAAGTGGTCGTGTAGAAACAAAAGTTCTTTCCGAAAAAGGTAATCTTTTCATTTTTCCAAGAATACAATTTTCACATATAAAAGTTTCAAAATTACAAAATTTTTCCATGTTCGAAAAATGTTAAATCTTGGATATACAAGGATGTCCAAATCTTTTGTGCAAAAGATCCAAATCCAACTTTTGAACATTACAACATAGTGTGTTCTTGGAAAAATCCAAAAAATCCATGTAGTACAAGCCTCCTTCTCTATGGCCTTCCCCAATCAGCTTCCCTGACTGGTGATCCTGTACTCGACAATCACGAGAGAAGGAAACATTACACCCATGATCAGTTAACTGAGATACGGATAAAAGGTTTAAATTAAGTTTGGGTATATATCTAGTTTTTGGAACACGAAATTTGTTTGAGTTTTGAGAAGAATTTTCAAAACATCTCATTCTCTTAATCTCAAGAGAAGTGTCGTCGGCAGTCAAAACGTTTGAACCACTTGAGTTATGATATTGAGACAATAATTCTATGTTAGGGGTCATATGAAAAGATGCACCAAAATCAAGAAGCCAAAGAGGTTTACCTAGATCGGAGATGCTTACTGAAGACACGACAACTCCAGCAGATGGGGAAGCTCCTGGGTGAATAGTATACCTACTTTTATGGGTTTCTTTGAGTATTTCATTTCCTAATTCGAGGTTATTCGACACCCATATTCGATCTTGCATCAAGATATACTTTCATTTTCCTTGCACTGGAAAGAAACCTCATCTTCTTGCTGGGATCTTCCTAGAAATTCTTTATATTGAGGATCTTTACTTTGCTCAACAAAAATTATGGTGAGGATTTCATGTTGAATAATCAAATTAGTTAGCCAATTTTTTCCTGGTTCTGTGGCAAAAGGTTTCCAATTAATGAATTCCTCAATGAGTTTCTAGTTTTTTCCACCAGATTGGCCAAAGTACTTCCAGTTTTGCGACTAAGAGCATCAGCTACTATATTTGCCTTTTCAGGATGATAGGAAAGGGTGAACTCATAATCCTTAATGAATTCAAGCCAACGATGTTGTCTCATATTTAATTCTTGTTGGTCATTCATCTCTTTTGATTTCTTTTTTTGTGCTTGACTAGACATCCTTTGATTCAAAATTAAATAATAATTAAACTCAAATTAAGATGAAATGAACATTTATTCATATGGACATCAAAACCCATATTTACAAGAATTTACATATTTAAAAAAAAGTTAACAAAAAGATACCCTATGGAAGCTTGAGGAATTTACCCATGTAATTCTTCTTGTTCCCAATCTGCCCTGGTGGACAAGAAGGCCCTGAAATGTTTGGATCTACAGGATAAATTTGTTTATCTAAATTTTCTAAATATAAACTAAGGTCGTCTGTAGGTTCCCATGGGGTATATATCGGTTTAGGGGGTTGGACTGAAAATACAAAGTCCAAGGGAGTTAAGGTGGGTACGGGAGCAAGTACTTTCTGTGAATAAGATGAAATGATAATAGGTTCCATTGGAGGAGGAGGAGCAAAAACAACCACATGAGACTGTTGATCTGGGAGGATCTCAGCGGCTCGCTGGCTCTTAATGCAACCTACCTTCACTTGGCATTCCCTTTTTATATGCCCACCTTCTCCATAAAATAAACATTCTTCCAACTATAGTGGGCAAGGTTGTGATAAATGGATATGTAAACACCTATGGCATTTTTCTAATTTTTCTTTTTCTCTTGTGAGACTTCGAATTTGATTTTCTAATGTATCCACAACCCTTTGTTGTCTTGTATGAGATTCTTCTAGCTTTTAAACATCATTGACAAGTTCTTCAATGATATAAACCAAATCTTGAAGAATTATCTATACGAAAAAAAATTAAGATGAATACTTACAGT
Source organism: Nuphar pumila (assembly GCF_984573655.1). Lineage (NCBI taxonomy): Eukaryota > Viridiplantae > Streptophyta > Magnoliopsida > Nymphaeales > Nymphaeaceae > Nuphar > Nuphar pumila. The sequence continues at coordinate 146,102,461 of NC_143251.1, forward strand.
GTGATGCTGGAAACATGATGGATCTCGAACCAGATTCCCAAAAGTCTGCTCGGATACCAACTGTAATGCCCCAGGATTTTAAAACCTTTAAAAATGTATATATATATTTTTTAAAACACTGAAAACCGATTTCGGTTTAAAACCCCGGGCGGGTTACATTTCACAAACCATCATACAATTGAAGCTAAAAGTTAATTAGTAAAATCCATATTTACACAGTTTTCATACAAGGCTCAGAACAAAAACATTTAGGATTAAATTTAAAATAAATCCTAAATCAATCCCAGGATCGTGGGAATTTGGATTTGCCGATGCTGCTCCTGTCCAATATCCACTCCCTTGCTAATTAATCTGAACATGAATTTCTCCATGAAAACGGGGTCAGACTTGTGACAGCCAGGTAAGTAATATCAAAATCAAATAATTCAAATATTAAGCATGATCGAAAAAAATTCAAAATTTATGAAACAAGTAAACATGCATATTTCAATAACTATTTATGAATTTTAAAATATGATTACAAGCAATATTATCAGGCATAATTTCAAATCAAATTCTGTGAAATAAAGGTCTTTGTTTCAATATTTACCCTCCTCCTGGTACGGTAGAGGACACTCCAATCTCAGAAAAAACATTCTAGGGGTATATTATTCTAATGTAAATTCCCTAGATACCTGATTGAAATGGGCTCCCAAGCAGGCGGTCAATGATCGGAAAGATTCCCACAATGACGTGCAAACAAGGAGAATCGGATGCATCCACTGGCATGCGGCAGCCTGAGGCCTATCACCTAAGATATTTTGATAGCCTCGACCTCCTCAACCCGAGTGACAGGAGGTCCCGGAGAATCTATCATTACCAAAGTCTTCGTAAGAATATCACTCTTGGTTGTACCACCACCCCTTCCAAGGTAGGCAAAATGGGGCGAAAGGTTCTTTTATAGGCTAAAACAAAACTTAATAATTCATTTATAAATTCTTTTCAAAATACATTTCAAGGTATATATATCCAACCCATTATATTGCTCTGAAAAATGAGCACTCGCGTGTGAAGGAGGAGCAATATTAAGTTTGTGTATAGACATGACTCAAATTTTTTGAAATTCAAACTTTTCATAGAATAGTCATTCTATACCAAAATATCTTTCAATTTCATAAGATCGGAAATGACTTCATATTATGGCAAATATTTGGCTAGAATCCTTTATAAAAAATTTAGAAAATTTGTTTTCTTAAAACTTGACAAATTAAAAATTTGATCATTCGAATAACTTTGATGCATAAAAATGCTAAAAATCATCTATGAGCATAAATTGAATATTCGAACAAACATGCATGCATCAAGAACATATTTAATATAAAAATTATTAGATTTTGATAGGAGAATTACTTACTTCGCTTTTGATGAATTTGAAATACTATGAGCTAGACCACTGGCGCTTTAATCTTTTTCTGGTAAGAATTTTTTATATTAGATTTCTATCACATTTTAGACATTATTTATCTTATAAAGTTAAAGATAATTCTCTTCATAAAATTATCAAAAATTTAAAAATTATTAAAAATTTTTATAAATATTTATAAAAATCTATATAAAGTTTTTTCTGTAATAACTCAATTATTCAATAAAAAAATTTGAACTTGAATCCAAGTTGTAAAAATTTGAACAAGACTTTGCGTTACAAATATTTTTATAGAGGTTTTTCAAAAAATCTGACTTGAATATTTCAAAAGGATTTTGATTTTTTTTGAAATAATCCTCTTTATAAAAATCGAATATTTAAAATATTTTAGACATAATTTTTATTAGATTTATTCAAAATTTCTAAAATGTTTTGAAGAATCTTTGCCAGAATTTTTACTATAATATTATTATTTCTCAAAAATCCTTGTGAAAATTTTGCCAGAACTACTGCTATGGTAGTTCTAAATATTAAAAATATTTGTTAAAAAATTTGAACAGAACTTCCCTTGCGTAGAGGCAGGTTTGGATTAAATTTTGGCAAAATTGCCAAAATTTAAATCCAAAAGAAGTAGAATAGGGGTTTAGAAGGAGAATTTGAATTTAGAAGGTGGTTTCTGAATACTAACCTTGCTTAGTTGATTCGAGCAACGCTTCCGCTATCTAAATCTGACTTTTATGCTAAATTTAGCAGTCCTCAACAATTAGCGCTTTCGTGACTGTTTTTGATCTGACGGAGCTTCTTGTGGAAGAGCGAACTTCGCTTAAGGAAAGAGAGAAAGAACTTGAAGAGGATTCTTAGAAAAAGAATCTGAGGTTTAACTCAGATTTTGGTCTAGAATCTAGAGAAAATTTTGAAATTAGGAGAGAGAGAGATAAAGTAGAGAGAGAGGCTTAGGAATTATAGTGAGAGAAGGAGGGGGCTGGGGGTATTTATAGGGTGGAGAGGAGGTGCCCCCTGTGGGACCCACTTTGGTGACACATGTCATCTATTTTGAATAAAATAGTATTTTTAAGTTGACACTTGTCATTTCTCTAACAAGTGTCACTGAAAGAAGGGGGATCAGTGTCACCTCCTCATTGAGGAGTGACAAGTGTCCTCCCATGGTTTTGGAAAACCATGGTCTGTCCATGGTTTTGGGTCAGTGGTTTTCCAAAACCATGGTCTGTTGATTAAAATAATATATTTTATTTTATTTGCTATTTTTTATGCCTGATTTAACCTTGACTCAATCCCATCTTTCAAGAATGTCATAAGGAGATTTAGAATTACTTAATTGTACTTTTATACTTTAGAAAATTACTTAGCCTGCCATTGAAATTGTTAAATTATCATTTTGTCCCTAACAATTTTATTAATTCCCTGAAATCGACCCTAACAGCAAAATTACTGTTTTGACCTTATATAGTTGGGTATTTTACCTAAAAATACCACTGAATTTGCAAATTACTAAGCTACCCTTGACAATTTGACTAATGACAAGAATGTCCCTAAGTTTCAATTTTTGAACAACCCTCTACAAAATTTTATCAAGATTTCAAATATAGATTCTAATCTTCACTTTGAATAATATTAACCACAAAAATCAAGGTTTTAACACTACAATTCATATCCAGAATAAATCAGAATTAAAACTTGATTTTTCTTCAGAATTTATGAATCATTAAAATTTTTGGGTATTACAGGGTATCCACCAAGGATGTATTTGGTAAAGGTCCAAGCAAGACAACACTCTTGCAACAAAACAATAAGTATCACTCTGGCTCAAATGCAAAAGGAAATCATATGCTTGAAATCTTAGTTCAGAGAGTTGAGGGAGCTATTCATGGGAATGGTGGTCAACAATCAAACAGGTTACTCAAAAGCTCCTTAGGTAAGTTTATACAACTCAAGATTATAATCATGTACACAAATGTATTTGATATATATATATGTGTGTGTGTGTGTGTGTGTGTGTGTGTGTGTGTGTGTGTGTCTATAATTCTTTCACTTATGTTTATTTACGGACCTCATACAAGTATGGTGCACCCTAGGTTTTGTGACTGTCGCTCTTCCATATAATTCATGAATTAAGATACTGGTATATATTTGAAATAAAACTTTTTTGTTTGTCTATTATTTGACATATGTTTAAAACTATTTTTGATTTATGCATTAATTTTTTCATTGTGAGTTGGAGTTATGTATTTGTATATGTGAATGTTGGAGTTATGGTAAATGTAGTTATAGAGGGATGAAGAAATATTTCTAGTAGTGTGTTATATGTGAATGCTTTGCATGTTGTGTTTCTTACAGAGTTTCAATTGCGAATGTTGGAGTTATGATTGATATAATTATGGAGGTTTGAAATAAGATATACAGTAGTGTTTTTGTAATTGCTTTGCATGTTGTGTTTCTTGCATGATTTTAATTGTGAATGTTAGTGGTATGGAGGATGTAGTTATAGAGGAATGAAAGAATATTTATAGTAGTGTGTGTATGAAAACTTTGCTTGTATTTTTTGCTAGGTTTCAATTGTAAATGTTTGAGTTATAGATGATGTAGTTATGAAAGAATAAAGAAAGCACTATAGTAATATGTGTATAATGCTTTGCATGTTATGTTTCTTGTAGGTTTCAATGTGAATATTGAAGTTATGAAGTATGTAGTTATAAAGGGTTAAATGAAACAATATTTATAGTAGTGTGTGTATGAAAACTTTGTTTGTATTTTTTGCAAGGTTTCAATTATAAATGTTAGAGTTATAGAGGATGTAGTTATGAAAGAATAAAGAAAGCACTATAGTAATATGTGTATAATGATTTGCATATTATGTTTCTTGTAGGTTTCAATATAAATATTGAAGTTATGAAGTATGTAGTTATAAAGGGTTAAATGAAACAATATAGTAGTGCTTTTGTAATTGCTTTGCATGTTGTGTTTCTTGCGGGGTTTAAACTGTGAATGTTGGAGTTATGGAGAATATAGTTATTGAGGGTTGAAGGAATAGCTATAGTAGTGCGTGTATGAATGTTTTGCATATGTTTCTTTCAGGGCTTCAATTATGAATGTTGGAGTTATGAAGTATGTAGTTATGTACGTATGAATGAATAAATGAATATATATATATATATATATATATATATATATATATATATATATATTATTGAATGCATGTATGAGTAGGTTATGAATGAATGAATGTATGTATCAACTGATTGTCAATGAGAAAATAAACAAATATTAAAATTATAGGAACAAAAATTATGCAAAAAACATTTTTGGAGCATTTTTTACACTAGAAAACATCACTTTACTAGCGCAAATATTGCATCAGTAAAGTGATGTTTTCTAGCGCAAAAATTGCAACATTAAAGTGACCTTTACTACAATGAAAACTACACCAGAAAACGTCACCTTTTGGCATTCAAATGTGCCAAAAAGTGATGTTTACTTGCTCAAAAAATGAGCCAATTTTTTTTTTGTCAAAAAATAAAATGTGAGAAAATCTATTTACTGGCAAGATATTAGCATTAGTAAAGGCTGTACCGATAGGACCAACTTAATTTGGCGCACTTACTGAAGATTTTGAAATAAGTGGTTTTGGGGCCGTGCTCAAGATCACAGTAGTTAGGATCTTATACATCTTATTACTAAAAGAATCAATCATATTTGTTAAAGAGAAAGAGAAAGAGAAAGAGAGAGAGAAAGAGAGAGAGAGAGAGAGAGAGAGAGAGACCAAGATGTCGTCTCGTCACCCCCATCCGGCCGCTGCACAGGAGAGAGAGAGAGAGAGAGAGAGAGAGAGAGAGAGAGAGAGAGAGAGAGAGAGAGAGAGACCCCTCTCCCCCAACTTTTTTTTTCTAACCGTTCACCGTCCCTGTTGTTTTCGTAAGTGGAACGATGTTTAGCCCCTGTTATGAATGCAGCGGATGGCGTTCAACGCGTCCAAGGTTTGTTAGAAAACGTGTTTCAAGCGGCTTTTTCGACCAGAAAGATCATCAAACAAGCCCTTAGGGGAAGAGAGCGGATCCTGTAAAACGCTGGGTGAGATTGCTGAGTGGGGTTTGTGGTTGTAAACCCAGCTTTTTACAGGATCCGCTCTCAGGGAATATGCAGCCATGTAGACCTTATGCGCTTTGAAGATGGATCATGGAATTGCTATAATCTCATTGGAATCCGATTGCGTGATGCACTTCACTCCGACAGTGGAGTTTTGTAGCTGCCGCAACCGCAAAGAATAACAGCAGGATAAATAATATTATTTATCTGACAAGATTTCTGTGCTCTTGAAGCCTGGATGATCTCTCGTTCTTATGTCAGGAGAGGCTCTCGCTACCTGTGGAAGCATGAAATTAACCGCAAAGACAGGGTTTCAGATCTGGGAGGGGAAAGAAATTGATCAACACATAAGAACATCTATTACTCCAAGGAGGCTTTGTCTAACCAACTAAGCATCAACATCTCTATTGGTGTCCGGGAGACTGCTAATCTTATTATGGTGATAATGATAACAATGATGAAAGCATGTAAGAGAACCACAATATCTACACTCAAGAATATAGATCAACAAAAGTTGCATTTCTAGAACAATGTTACAGGAGGCTCCGTTTAACAGTGGTGGAAGAAGGTGCTAAAAATCTGTCAAAATCCATTATTCCATGGACCATACCAGTTCGGTTGGAATTTGGGTTTCACTTGTGGTTAATAGTTTGCTAGTTGGCAGATGATCGTGTCTCCAGTTTTGCTGGCTCAATACAATTTTTTGCTAAGTCCGAGCACCAACTTCAATAGCCATAATATTGTGCAAGTTCAATGAGATGAATTCACTCAAAAGGGTTATTGGACGACCCTATCTAGGACTAGGATTTGAGCATGGGTTCGCTCAATCGGGGTGATCGATGCGCAGCCACGATAGGGCTGGGAAACAAGACGAGCTGCTCGTGGCTTAGCTCGTAAATAGATCATTCAAACTTGGATACAGGGCTTGGCGAACCAAACATTAACGAATGTTCAGCTCAGCTCGGCTTGTATCAGCTCGTTAGGTAGTAATAATATATATATATATATATATATATATATATATATATATATATATATATATATATATATATATATTCTGAAATCCCATTACATTTTGTAAAACAAATGGTTAAAGTGTTTGGATTGCAAGCAAGGTTTTGAGTTCCTATTGTTTCATCCTTAAAAAAAATGCATGTTTTTTCATCTACACTTTATGGTATAATTATTACTAGTTAACGAGCTACATAAACCAAACCGGGCTGAGCACACATTTGTTCGTGTTTGGCTTGCTGAGCTTATCTCACGAGTTCGAATGTGCCTCGACTACAAGCCGAGCCATGAGCGGCTCATCTAGTTTCTCAGCCCTAGTTACCGTTGGTGGTGCATCCTAAATTAGAAATTAGGGTTACCGTTGAGAGGCAAGAACATTTGAATTTACCGCCGGGTAAACCGCCGATCTTCTGAAAGAAGTGATGTAATATGGGCCTCACATTTTCAACGTAGCGGTTGTGTAATAACCGTCCATCTTTCAGATGGACGGTTATATTCGACACTCGACAGCAATCCCATCATCCGTACGTTTTCCTTGGATCAAAACCATGCAAAGAGAACAGTTTGGCCCTCTGGAGCACCCCGTTCGTTACGTACGCCACAGAGTTCTCCTTGACGTCCATCTTACAGATGGACGGCTGTAGCTGCAACCTATCAGGTTTCTTCCTGTGATTTCCTTACTTGTACATGAGTTTTCCTGTAATTTTGTTTCGTGATAGACTCTCTACGCGGCACGCGTGCACCCACGTGTTAGGACTTCTTTCCACAAGAAGCGGCCCTTTGTGTCTTCTCCTGCCACGTGCGACACGTTCGTATTTACACCCAAAATCTCTCTTTTACCATTTCATTCCGCATATCTTCGAAATGCCCCCATTGTATTTTTTTAAATAACAATTCCAACCCCGTGGAGAACTTTGACCGCCCATGTTCAGGAACGACGTAACCACGTCGTTGATCGGTGGAGCCAATCAAGGCTTTAGCACACCTGTGGCCCGAACCAACTCAGGAGCCATCCAAGATCGAGTCAAAAGCTAAGCCCATTCCACGACTCATGAGACATATTTGTCATTTAAAAAAAAAAGAGGGCTTTCTTGGTCATTCCGACGCCAAACAAGGATATATCTGGGGCCTCCGTTTCTTATATCTCTTCTTCTTCTTCTTCTCTCTATCAAATCATGTTGGCGTCCGATCTGAAGCACCGAGTCAAAAACGAACCTCTCATCTCGGCAGCCGAGATGAGAAGCAAGAACCCGAGAGCCAAGAAGATGGCGCTAGCGAAGAGAGGACTGCGATCTCTAGCCGTAGCCGTATCGATACCCCTCCTATTGGGACTCGTCAACCTCCGACTCGGGAGCATACGTCTCGGTCAGAGACCGATTTGGTTCCCGGTCTGGTTCTACGACCTGGGCTGGGTCGTCTCGCACGCCATCATGGGCCTCTCCTCGTGGCTCGTCTGGGTTGAGGGCGGCTTCCACCAGCAATCCGGTGCGCTCTCTCTCTACGCCATAGAGCTCGGGCTCAGCATCGCCTGGGCGCTGGCTTTCGGCTTAGGCACGAGCCGGCTCGCCTTCGCCGCCTCCGTCGTGCTCGTCGCCGGCGCCGTGGCGTGCTACCGGAGCTTCCGAGCGGCGAACCCGATCGCCGGCGATCTCGTCAAGCCTTACGTGATGTGGGTCGGCTTCCTGGCGTTTGTGAGCTACAGGCTCCTTTGAAGAACCCAATTGGTGATTCAAAATCTTCCTAGGATCAGATCTGAACAAGGGTTTAAGATCCTGCCACTATGTATTTTTTATCCAATGTTTGATGACTACCATGGATTTGAGATCATATATATTTTTTATTCTTTTGTATCTTCTCATACAAAATAAGAACATAGAGAATGGGACCCACCTCATCTCAAGAGAAATTATTGGACGGCATCCAGAATCAAATCCATGTACAACTTTTTGGTGTTTGATCTATTCAAACAAAATGTAAATCCCTAAGGCAGGACTGACGGAAAAAACTAGCAATTTATGCTAGCAAACTGCAGTTATCTATGGAAAAAACAGGAAATGTTTTTAACATTATCTGGAAAAGTAGGACATTTTAAGAAATAGATGGAAATTGCCCCCGTATTAAAACACTTTAATGAAACTCCTAGATTTCTCTTCTAGTTATAGATGAGAAGTTCCTATTTTGATAACCCAACTTCTATTCATGTTTTTATATTCTTTTTTTTTCGACAGAGAAAGCTGGGGTTAGGCAGACCCCTACCAGTTATACAACGAGAGGGTGGTGTATGTTCGCCCCCGATGATTCACTGAATCCCACGTCTGTGTTCGGGGCTTTGAATGAGCACCACGTATACAAACACATGGGGCTCGTATTCCCGTGTATGTTGACATAACTTTGCATCGAACTCTGGTGTTGTTGCAAAGACTTAAGTACCTTTTCTTGCTATTCTTCTTGTAAAGTGATGGTTTGAGAAAATGACAAAAATGCCCTTCATTCAAAAAAGAAAAAACAAACAGTTCAAAAAAAGGACAAACATGTCCTTCATCCAGAAAGTCGAGGATGATGTTGACTCTTCAAAGTCTTCTTCTTTTTCTGTTCAAAAAAGGACAAACATGTCTTCTTATTCTTTCTCCGTAAAACACTGTAAAACCCTCTCTCTCTCTAGAGAAGAAATCAAGGGAAACAAATAGTTCTTCCTGGAGAAGGCCATGAACATCAACCCTCTCACTCTCTCTCTCTTCTCTCTCTACTTCTGTGCACATCCAACAGACGATTCTACATTGCTCCATCGTCATCTTCTTCTTCTTCCTTCTTCGTAAAACACTGTAAAACCCTCTCTCTCTCTAGAGAAGAAATCAAGGGAGGTAAAGGGTTCCTCCTGGAGAAGGCCATGAACACCAACCCTCTCACTCTCTCTCCCTTCTCTCTCTACTTATGTGCCTGATTTAGAGTTTTTGCCCTTACAGGAGGGGGGTCCGGGGGTTCATCCCAGCGTGGGTAGCATCATTCAACTAAATGAGTTGTAGATCCTCATTCAGAGTTTTTACCCTTATAGGAGAGGGGTCTGGGGGCTCCTCCCAACGTGGGTAGCATCATTCAACTTGAAGAGTTGTGGAGTCTGATTCAAAGTTTTTACCCAATCATATTTTAAGGCATTAGATCTCATGTTTGAACATCCACGCATGTGCAGTTTGCTTTCATCATGTTCAGTTGATTTCTAGATTATACTTTGAATTCTTGTGCATTTTAGATCTATCGATTTGTATGTAACCAGAGCTCATTTTAATCTAAAATTTTTACTGCAACTTCATGCATATGTCTTCATGCTCTCCATCAAAAATTAGATCATTCTGAGTTTGTTTGATCTACTTTAAAAATCGAGATTCAAAACCTGTTATTTTGCACCGTCAGGATTTTAGCAGAATCAGAACCAACTTGCGGAAGTGATTTCTCCCTAACCAGAGATGATCTTTCCGATCCGTAAAAAGGGTTGCTTTTTAAATTGAATCTAGTTTGTTCATACCAAATTTCAGCGATTTCTATGGTGTTTTCGTACCCGTTTCGGGTTAAAAACCATAACCCTGTCACCCTATGTCATTTTAACGGCTCAGATTTTGATCCATTTTGTTTGAATTTTATTTTCCTAATGGAAGATCATTTTTCAAATCTGTAAAACGGGTTCTCTTCGTTTATATGTCTAGTTCATTCTTGTAAATTTTCAAAATTTTTCATGGTCAATTACTATTTTATTTTGATTAAATACCATAACCTTGTATCCAGATTTTATAAATGTTCTGATTTTGGCCCCCATATCATGACTGTTGTAGCACTTCTTCAACAAATCGTTATTTGATTGGCAATATTCTTCAGAAAATTATTGTTATGATTTTTTTGAGTCTCTAATGAGTCTCTACTATGATTTGTAGTATTTTTGGGTCTCCAACGAGCCTCACAATGATTTATAGTGGTGTTCGATCTTTTAACTATGATTTATAGTGCTTTGGGTCTCCAACGAGCCTCACAATGATTTGTAGTGTTTTTCGGTCTTTTAACTATGATTTATAGTGTTTTCGGGTATCTAACGAGACCCACAATGATTTATAGTGTTGTTGGACCTCGCTATAGCGATTTGTAGTGTTTCTCACTAAACACTACAGCGATTTGTGATACAAATCGCTATCCGAATCAGGACCAACTTGTCAGGGTCATATCTCCCTAACCATAGATCGGATTTCTAATCCGTGAAAAATGGTGTCTTAGTTATGAAGTCTAATTTATTCTTGTAAATGTTCAGCGATTTCTATAGTCATTTGATACCCCATTTGGATCTAAAACCAGACCCCTATCAGTCTGCCTTATTTGAGTGACATAGGTTTTTATTTCATTTTGTAAGAGTCATATCTCCCCAACGGAAGATCATTTTTCAAATCCGTAAAAAGGGTTTTCTTCTACTATGTGTCTAGTTTATATCTGGAAGGTTTTATAACTTCTTATGCTCATTTGATATTTCGAACCTGTTAAAAACCGAGACATGTTATAAAATGTTATAAAACTTAAAAAGTTTGAAACTTCCTCTATGTGTCTCGATTTTTAACAGGTTTAAAATATCAAATGAGCATAAAAAGTTATAAAACTTTTCAGATATAAACTAGACACATAGAGGAATAAAACCCTTTTTACGGATTTGGAAAATGATCTTCCGTTGGGGAGATATGACTCTTACAAAATGAAATAAAAACCTATGTCACTCAAATAAGACAGACTGATAGGGGTCTGGTTTTAGATCCAAATTGGGTATCAAATGACCATAAAAATCATTTAAAATTTACAGGAATAAACTAGACTTCATAACGAAGACACCACTTTTTACGGATTTAAAATTCGATCTCTGGTTAGGGAGATATGACCCAGACAAGTTGGTCCTGATTCGGATAACGATTTGTGTCACAAATCACTGTAGTGTTTAGCGATTTGTAGTGCTAAACACTACAACGATTTGTGACACAAATCGCTAAACACTACAGCGATTTAGCGAGAAACACTACAAATCGCTAAACACTACAGCGATTTGTGACACAAATCGCTATCCGAATCAGGACCAACTTGTCTGGGCCATATCTCCCTAACCAGAGATCGAATTTCAAATCCGTAAAAAGTGGTATCTTTGTTATGAAGTCTAGTTTATTCCTGTAAATTTTCAGCGATTTATATGGTATTTTGATACCCCATTTGGATCTAAAACCAGACCCCTATCAGTCTGCCTTATTAGAGTGACATAGGTTTTTATTTCATTTTGTAAGAGTCATATCTCCCCAACGGAAGATCATTTTTCAAATCCGTAAAAAGGGTTTTCTTTCTCTATGTGTCTAGTTTTTATCTGAAAAGTTTTATAACTTTTTATGCTCATTTGATATTTCGAACTTGTTAAAAACCGAGACATGGTATAAAATGTTATAAAACTTAAAAAGTTTGAAACTTCCTCTATGTGTCTCGGATAGCGATTTGTAGTGTTTCTCGCTAAACACTACAGCGATTTGTGATACAAATCGCTATCCGAATCAAGACCAACTTGTCAGGGTGATATCTCCCTAACCAGAGATCGAATTTTAAATCCGTAAAAAATGGTGTCTTTGTTATGAAGTCTAGTTTATTCCTGTAAATTTTCAACGATTTCTATGGTCATTTGATACCCCATTTGGATTTAAAACCAGACCCTATCAGTCTGTCTTATTTGAGTGACATAGGTTTTTATTTCATTTTGTAAGAGTCATATCTCCCCAACGGAAGATCATTTTCCAAATCTGAAAAAAGGGTTTTCTTCCTCTATATGTCTAGTTTATATCTGGAAAGTTTTATAACTTTTTATACTCATTTGATATTTTAAACCTGTTAAAAATCGAGACACATAGAGGAAGTTTCAAACTTTTTAAGTTTTATAACATGTCTCGGTTTTTAACAGGTTCGAAATATCAAATGAGCATAAAAAGTTATAAAACTTTCCAGATATAAACTAGACACATAGTGGAAGAAAACCCTTTTTACGGATTTGAAAAATGATCTTTCGTTGGGGAGATATGAATCTTACAAAATGAAATAAAAACCTGTCACTCAAATAAGGCAGACTGATAGGGGTCTGGTTTTAGATCCAAATGGGGTATCAAATGACCATATAAATTGTTGAAAATTTATAGAAATAAACTAGATTTCATAACAAAGACACCATTTTTTACGGATTTGAAATCCGATCTATAGTTAGGGAGATATGACCCTGACAAGTTGGTCCTAATTCAGATAACGATTTGGATCACAAATCGCTGTAGTGTTTAGTGAGAAACACTACAAATCGCTATAGCGAGATCCAACAACACTATAAATCGCTGTGGGTCTCGTTAGAGACCCCAAAAAACTATAAATCATAGTTAAAAGACCGAAAAACACTACAAATCATTATGGGGCTCGTTGGAGACCCCAAAACACTATAAATCATAGTTAAAAGATCGAACAACACTATGAATCATTGTGAGGCTCGTTGGAGACCCAAAAATACTACAAATCATAGTAGAGACTCAAAAAAATCATAACAATAATTTGCTGAAGAATATTGCCAATCAAATAACGATTTGTTGAAGAAGTGCTACAACAGTCATGATATGCGGGCCAAAATCAGAACATTTATAAAATATGGATACAAGGTTCTAGTATTTAATCAAAATAAAATAGTAATTGACCATAAAAAATTCTGAAAATTTTCAGAGATGAACTAGACACATAAACGAAGAGAACCCGTTTTACAGAATTGAAAAATGATCTTCCATAAGGAAAATAAAATTCAAACAATATGGATCAAAATCTGATTCGTTAAAATGACACAGGGTGATAGGGTTATGGTTTTGGACCCAAAACTGGTACGAAAACACCATAGAAATCACTAAAATTTGGTATGAACAAACTAGATTCAATTTAAAAAACAACCTTTTTTACGGATCGGAAAGATCATCTCTGGTTAGGGAGAAATCACTTCCGCAAGTTGGTCCTGATTCTGCTAAAATCCTGACGGTGCAAAATAACAGGTTTTGAATCTCGATTTTTAAAGTGGGTCAAACAAACTCAGATTGATCTGATTTTTGGTGGAGAGCATGAAAACATATGCATGAAGTTGCAGTAAAAAATTTAAGTTAAAATGAGCTCTGGTTACATACAAATCGATAGATCTAAAATGCACAAGAATTCAAAGTATAATCTAGAAAGCAACTGAACATGATGAAAGCAAACTGCACATGCGTGGATGTTCAAAAATGAGATCTAATGCCTTAAAATATGAATGGATAAAAACTTTGAATCAGACTCCACAACTCTTCAAGTTGAATGATGCTACCCACGCTGGGAGGAGCCCCCAAACCCCCCTCCTGTAAGGGCAAAAACTCTAAATCAGGTTCCACAACTAATCAAGTTGAACGATGCTACAGTTAGTGTGCAGGTCAGTCGGTGTTTGATGGAGAAATGTTGGATCGTTTGTTGGATGTGCACAAAAGTAGAGAGAGAAGGGAGAGAGAGTGAGATGAGGTTTTACCCCTCTCTTGTAATGGTAAAAACTCTGAATCAGGATCTACAACTCATTTAGTTGAATGATGATACCCACGCTGGGAGGAGCCCCCAAACCCTCCTCCTGTAAGGGTAAAAACTCTGAATCAGGCTTCACAAGAGTCAATGTATAGGTCAGTCGGTGCTTGATGGAGCAATGTATGATCTTCTAATGGATGTGCACAGAAGCAGAAATAGAAGGGAGAGAGAGAGTGAGAGGGTTGATGTTCATGGCCTCCTTCAGAGGAGATTTCTTTCTCGGATAATCCTGCAGTGCAGAGACTGGGTCTTAAATAATCATCTTCGGGGCACTTAAGTCTTTACAACCACTCCTTTTCAAGAACCGTCATTTTTTTTTTTGCACCAATGGAGGAGAGGGTACTTAAGTCTTTGCAATCTTATCAAACTCCAACGCTAATTAATGCTGACAAACATGGGGATACGAGACGCACATGCTTACATACGTGGTGCTCTTTGGGACCCCCGATCATGAGATGTAGCTAACTGCCCTGTTCGGGGGGGAACATATAACCTGCTTCGTTATACAACCATACCACATAGGGTTTCGAACTTGCAACGACTCCTGCCACACAAGGGGAGCCCCATTGGCCAGTTTTTTTTCTTAATAAACTGATGGATCAGTCTTTTTTTTTTAGGAAATGAAAATTCAGTTTTTTTAGGAAGAAATGAAAAAAAAACTGAACCATAAGTTTATGAAGAATAAAATTACATAACATCCATTGCAAAGTAAAATACAAAATTCAAATAAAAATCCAAACTAAAAACTACATCCAAATGGATCACTGGGGCTCGGGTTGGGCCCTGCTCCATCAAAAATAGATGCAACAAAGCAAGAATGATTTAGAACAAGGGCTTCTACTTCAAAAATATTATACATACTAGCTCACGAAAGCAAGAATAGTCGGATTCAATCCTGGAATTACAACAAAGTTTGGATCTAGTCCTTGTGGTAAAACTGCCAAATCATGGTCATCTTCTCTTCTCTTTTTTGATATAGAAGTAGCCCTTGGATTAACCTTTTTTGGAGAAAAGAGAGCAAATTGGGTCCAATGTTTGTGCCCATGTACTAATAAAGCTTAGCTTTGATTTTTCCTTAGATCTCCTGTTTTGCTCTGATAGTATAATAGATCGGGGTCAATGTGAAGGAAATGAATGCATTCTTTACCATAAGTTTAAGGTAAATAAATGGAAGTGAAGTAGATAAAACATAACGTGCATTTGCAAGACAACTTAAGGGTATTTTGGTAAAGTCTCATGAGATTCATATTCATGCAAATGGGAGATTGAATCTCATTTGTACAGCTAAACAAACATAAAATGAGCCATGCGACACATTTTGTGGTGAATTTACTCATATATCATGTGATTTCATATCACATATTACACCTTGTGATTTGGAATCATATGACTCCGAATCAATCACGTTTCCACCCTGTGATTTGGAATCATGTGATTCCAAATCACATGAGATTTCACCAAACATACCCTTAATCTAAATCACGTTGTCACTGCTTACTCGGCATTTTGCACAACCACAACGAACCAAACAGAGGGTGTTCAAACTCAGCTCGTTTCTTGTGTTATGCTGAGTCGTGCTTGAGCTCATAAACAGCTCGAGTTAAACGAGCCAAACACGGGTCAGCTCATTTACAAACACACACACACACACACACACACACACACACACACACACACACACACACACACATATATATATATATATATATATTTTAAAGTTGAAAACGATAGAAGTTAGACACCAAACCTATTGAGTCAAGCTTGAACTTGTTCATTTACAAAAGTAAATAATCACATCAAACTTGTAAGCGATAAGATTTGAAGTTTGAACTATAAACTTATTGTTTGCAAGCAACGCACTTCAGCTATCCACATTTTATGATACAAAATATATGTAAAATATATTTATTATTGATTAATGAGCTTATATGAGCCAAACCAAGCTGGACTTTCGTTGTTTATGTTAAGCTTTCTGAGTCTATTGTGCAAGTTCGAACGAGCTCTTTACGAGCTGAGCCACGAGTTGCACATCTCGTTTACCATCCCCTCAAGGGTTACCGACAAGAGGCTTGTCCGTATCGTCCGAGTTGATGGACAAAGTGACTCGATAATTGACATATGCGACGAGATCAGCAGCAGACGTTTGTCTGATAACAATGGATGTTTTGCTCATCCACTGTTACAGATTACTATATATATGGATAAGAATTTTTACCAATGAGGTTTGAAGTTATTTTTAAAAGATTTTAAAACTGGCCTTCTTTTCTAAAGAAGTGAAGGAATCCACCTCATCAGTATGATTTGGGCATTTTTTTTTAAATAGCAAGGGATGACTCAATAAAGGTTGAGATCTTTACTTGAGAAAAATCCTTCTTGGAACCTTGTAAATTGCACCTATGAAATAAGCTTGAATGGTGAACACACCCAAGCAAAACCCAATAAAAAAAAGTGTGTTCTCAATTAGAATGTGTGCAAACAATCTAAATTTCTTAAAAAAAATTAAAGAAAATAAAGAAAGAAAGTAAAATAGAGGAAAATGAAAACTTATTGGGTTTCTTGCAAACCCTAGCCCCTTCCTCGTTACAATCCAGTATGATGGTGGTATCTTAAGCTTGTTGATATTGGTAGCCTAGTGGGAAAAGAGACTTTGCCATGTAAGAGCAAGGCTCTTAGAATGAAAATTTCAAGAAGAGAGGTTTCTCGAGAAAAGAAACCAAAGAAAACCAAAATTTTGTGAAAAAGAACCCAATAAGGTAAAAAAATGTAGAGAGTTGAAATTTAATAGAAATTTAAGAGAGATTTGAAATTACCTTGAGAACCCCCCTCTCGATGATGAAGGTTGCATAGGTTGATCTTTGGTTGGGTGACACTTTGAGGAGAGAGAGAGAGAGAGAGAGAGAGAGAGAGAGAGAGAGAGAGAGAGAGAGAGAGAGAGAGAGTAGTAAGATTTAGGAACCAAGAGGATTTTTCCTACCCAAAATTTAAAAGCCCACAATTTTTGACCAGTCTAAAAAGGGGCAAAGTCTAAAAAGGGGCAACTCCGAAGGGACTATGATGCTCAAGAGAGCTATTGAAAGTTTTCTTTAAGCTTTTAAAGGACTTGAGATGCCTTAGGGACGCCCCTCGTCCAAAGCCCTAAAACAACACCCCCATGCTCTTAGAGGGCATTGTCGCCGACCTCAACCTTAGTTGTTTATGGTCTCTCCTTACATAGGAACAATGTTTTGGTTGTATCTCTCAAACCATGCACCATATTGACACATGGTTTGGTGCATTGAAAAGCGAACATGTTTGTTTTTGAAAACTCTTTTAGGATAAAAAAATAAAAAATCGATTTGAAATAGACCCTATTTTTCAAAACCATTTTCCTGGAACTAAAACTTGTTTCGTTAATAACTTTTCATTCCGATGTCATTTCAAAGAGATTTTTGTTTGGTTCAAAATCTTGAAATCTCTAGTTTTTTCATGAAGATATTTGAATGATATTGTTTTGAAAATTAAATGTAGCAAAAACTAAGTTTTGACAAAAATACTTTGAAATATACTTGAATTCATTGTAGGGGTTTTATAAAAAGGTTATCTCTCTCATGATTAGAAGAAATTGTGCCCAAAGTGTTGAACAACTTTATGAAAAAAGGATCATTTGTGAGGTATCTCACTCCCTACATGTCTGGATACTTCAACTTTACATCTAAAAGCTTTGCAGTGTGAACAAACCATCCAATTTTTTACGAGACATCAATGTAACTTTACTGTGTTGGAGACAACATTTATGTTGGTTGGGAGCTCAAATTTTTTTTTTGTGTCAATATATATACACTCACACACCATATAAATACAAAATTTGGCTTGCAAAAAAGCAGATTTAGTTGTAAAATCTTTGGAAAAGAACTAATCAACTAGCACTAAGTTGGATGAAAGCAACTATTTTTTAGCATGTGCTTGGCCAGATCGTAAGGCATACCACTACTAGAGATGTCTGCTTAGCCTTGAAGAGATCCTATGCATCTAAGTCAAATCTCAGAATCCTTCAGTGTAGAAATATGATCTGCAGAATGTCAAGAAGAAAGATAAGTTCATAATCGAGTATCTCAATCAGGTTAAATTCATTGTTGACTCTCTTAGTGCAGTAAGTGCAGAAGTTTCTAATCAAGATTTGGTTTTATATACTTTAAATGAGCTAATCAGTTAATATGAAAGATTTATCACTATAGTCTCTACTCTTGAAAAAACTCCCCAAGTTTGTTATCCTCTATGATATGATGATAACTCAAGAAAAAAGACTTGAGATGCTTGCCCCTAAGCAACCTCAACAAGTTGAGTCCACATCCACTGCCTTCTCTCAAAGTGAGTGTGGGTGTGAAACAACTTTAGGGATCGAGATAGAAGATGTTTTGACAAAAAAATTCAAAATAATTTTCAAAGACAAAGAAATAATCAATAATTTTGCTCAAGATGGACAACTTGTTTGTCAGTTTTGTGGTCCAAAAAATCATTCAATTCACCAATGCTATGACATTCCCAAGGTGTTTATTGCAATGGCCCTAGGCTCTTCTCAAAACGCGACTTGATACCCAGACACAAAGACCACAAACCACATGACTACTAATGATAAGGATACGAGTGATAAATAAAAATTTCAAGGATGTGAGACTATTACATTTGGAAATGGCACGACTCTGCTAATTGCTGGTTCTAGTAACATTGTTATTAACTTAGATAAAAAATTATTTATTTTGAGAGATGTTTCACACATCCTCAATATTAGAGAAAATCTTTTGTTTGTAGCTAAGTCCACAAGGGATAATAGATGCATATCGAAATTCCACCCTCATGGTTTTATTGTTGACTTGCAGAAATGAACTATCATGCAAAGAGGATCAATTAAAGGTAAATTATACCCCTGGACAACAGCTCATGCAACTTTGAATTGTTGATAACATGAAGCAAACTTGGTGACTAAAGGGAGAAAAGAATCTATTGAGAGATGGCATTGCCTACTTGGCCATCCTGGGTATAAGACACTCAAGATTCTTGAGAAAAATAAACTTTTGGCTTTTGATAAGGGACACATGTTTGATTTTTGTTGTACTTGCTTAGTTAGTAAAATGCATTGTCTACCTTTTGAGATTTTTGAATTTTTTGCTAATCGTTCACTTGAAATAGTGCATGTCGATGCATGGGGTGTAGCCCCTTGCCTGTCTCGAGAAAGATTTAAGTATTATCTTCTTATTGTTGATGATTTCTCTCGATTCTCATGGCTCTTTCCATTGATTAAGAAATCAGATGTTCAAAAGTGTCTTGAAAAATTTTAAACCATAGTTGATAAGCAACTTGGCTAAGTCATGAAGATCTTCCATAGTGATGCTAGTGGTGAGTTTATGAACAAGAGATTTTTAAATTTCTTAGATACGCATAATATTTAGCTTTTTTGTCCTCATACCCTTCAACAAAACGATATTATAGAAAGAAAACATCGACATGTAGTTGAAATGGGATTAAGCTTGCTGATTTATGCCTCTATGAAATCAAGTTTTTGGGTGGATGCTTTTCCCATGGCTCTTCACATTATAAATCAGTTGCCTACTTCAAATCTTGAAAACTCATATCCATTTGAAAAGGTTTTAAAGAAAGCTCATGGTTATGACTATTTCAAAGTTTTTGGGTGTACTTGTTACCTTCATCTTGTGTCCTACTACATGTCTAAGCATGATCTCAGGTCCAACCCATGTGTATTCCTTGGTTATGGGATGTCACAAGGGTTTCATTTGTTATGGATTTGTTTCAAAGAAGATTTACATACCCATGCATGCAATTTTTGATGTAAAGAATGCAAAGGACCTGTTACAGAAAGGAAGTAAATGCATGGCTTAAAAATCAAGACATGACA
The DNA here is from genome assembly GCF_984573655.1 of Nuphar pumila. NCBI lineage: Eukaryota > Viridiplantae > Streptophyta > Magnoliopsida > Nymphaeales > Nymphaeaceae > Nuphar > Nuphar pumila. The sequence goes on from NC_143251.1 coordinate 146,122,482, forward strand.
AATCATGATCACATCTAGGGATGGCAGTGGACCCGAGCAGGTGTAGGGAGCAAGGTCTCCATCCCCGCCATGTCTCAAAATATTTTCCTCCATTACTGTGGAGGGAGAAACTTTAGACCACTACCTCTGCCCTGTTCCTAGGTAGTTTAATAAAAATAAAATTTTGAACATTGAAATTTTTATTTTGAAGTATGTATATACATATATAGTAATGGGTATGTGCTAAATGAGTTTTTTAGGTTCTTTTTGTTTTATTTTTAACTTCTAACTGTATAAATGTGATCTATGTACTTGATTTTATAGGGATCAACTCCTAAAGTGTTCAATTTTGACACATGGGTGGGTTTTTATAACGTTAGAAAAAACAATAGTCCAAAATCTTCATAAATTTTTTAGGCTCCAAATACCATTTTTTTTCATTGAAAACACATGAACCATGTCTGTTTTCCTCGTAAATCAACCATGAACACATTTATGGGATTAAAACTGCGAAAAAAACACCAGAAGAGCAGGAAAACCCATTTAGCACGTACCCATTTCTCTCTCTCTCTCTCTCTCTCTCTCTCTCTCTCTCTATATATATATATATATATATATATATATATATATATAAAGGATTGGGTATTTTATATATTAAGCTGAGTGAACATTGAAAATTTGAAATATATATATATATATATATATATATATATATATATATATATATATATATATAAGATTTATATGTAATTTTATAAAATAAATCAGAGTATTTTAGTGATTTTATTAACGAGAATTGAGGGCAAAGTGAGGAGGGTTGGTGCGAGGTGGGAGAAAGCGTAAGTCCATTCCCACCTCCATCCCCGCATGGGTCTTAACTTTCACCTCCATCCCCGCCCCAAATGGGGTGGGTTCGAACAATACCCATTTCCCCCCTATCCATTGCCATCCCTATTCACAACTCATATGTACCCATCTTACCCTTACCAGTCTGTCACCCTACCAATGCTCCTAATACTTCTAATATTGTCCAACTTGGTGATATGACTGAACATGGGCCTGCTGTAGACATTGAACCTGAACCTAAACCCCCTTAAGAACTGATTCAACTTGAATTAGTTCAAGAACCAATTCAGCTGAATCTATCCAAAACCTAAACCCGGTAGAACTTGTCCATGAAACTGAGCCTAGTCAAGCCGAGGGAATAAACCTAGTTGTTGATCTCTCATCCCACTTTCCTTTGAAAACCCATCCTATGATAACCATATCCCAAGATGAAGGCTGAAATACTAAGATATCTTCTACTTGAGGCTCTTATAGCTAAACTTGTCAAAAAAGAAAAAACCCTGTTAACTTTATTGAAGCCCAACAGGACTCTAGATGGACTTGAGCCATGCAAGAGGAGATAAATATCTTACATTGAAACAAAACTTGGACCTTAGTTCCTCCTAAACCTGATCAAAATGTGGTAAGGTGAAAGTGGATATACCAAATTAAAAGACAAGTTGATGGTTTTATAGTTAGGTACAAGGATAGATTTGTTGCAAAAAGATATAGTCAACAAGGTGTTGATTATTTTGAAACTTTTACCCCAGTAGTAAAACCTACTACCATTAGGTTTGTTCTTACCAATGCCATGAGTCAAAGTAGAAGGTAAATAAGTTAGATGTTAATTGCGCATTTTTACATGATTTTCTTAAAGAAGAGGTGTATATGATACAAGCAGCACAACCTTCAAGTTTTGAAAGAAAGCAATTTTCAAATTATGTTTGCAAGCTCTCGAATGGATTGAAGCATGATTCTCGAGTATGGTTTGAAAGATTGAGCACATATTTTCACCACCTTGGTTTTACTGATGCTAAGCCAGATAACTCTTTACTTATTAAGAACACTGGTAATTTAGTCATATATGTTTTGATATGTGGATGATATTATCATTAATGACGTCTCACAAAGAGAAGTTAGAAATATCATTTATGATTTTGAACGAAAATTTTCCATCAAAGATCTTGAGTAGCATTTTTTCTTAGGTGTTGAGGTGAAACCTACTCAAAGTGGGATTATATTGTCACAAAGAAAGTATATTCGTGATCTTTTCATTAAAACTCAAATGGTTGAGTCAAAACTCAGAGTCACTCTTGGCGTGCTCAATATAGTTTTGTCCAAACAAAGTAGATTTCTTTTTGGTGATGCTACTTATTATAGTTGTGTTGTGGGAGCACTCCAATATATCACTCTTACAAGACTTGAAACTTGCCAATTTATGCATAAACCAATAGATAAACATTGGAATCATGTAAAGTTATTCTTTGTTATTTAAAGGGTACAATTAATTATGAAATCAAAATAATCAGGTCCAACTCCTTGAGAATGTTAGCTTATTCTGATGTTGACTATATAGGTTACCCAGATGACATGAGGTCAACAAATGAATATTTAACCTTTATGGGGCCAAATATTGTCTCACAAAGTTTCAATAAGTAGTACATTGTAGCAAGATCCAATACTAAGACTGAATACAAGGCTCTTGCAAGAGAAACTTCATAGTTAATGTTGGTAAAAATGTTAATGTTAGAATTGGGCGTTAATCAAGACCAGGATCCTATGGTGTGGTGCATATCTTGTTGCTAACCCTAATTTTCATGCTAGGACAAAACATATTGAAATAGATTACCATTTTGTAAGAAAGAAGGCAAAACATAAAATTTGCATTAAATTTATTTTGTCTGAAGATCAACTGGCAGATATTCTTACTAAGGCTCTTGCTGGTCCAAAATTTTTGTTTACTTAGAAGCAAACTAAATCTCATTGACATGAAGATTGGCTTTATGGGGCATGTTAAGGAAGTTGAGTTGGTAATCACCTATATGTACAAGAAACCAAGGAGAATTGGCATGTGTAGACCAATTTAGAAAGATTCAGCACACCTTCACTTCTAATTTGCCGGGTGAGCTTCAAAGACAAGTCTTCATGATGAAGAAATACGAAGAAGGAAATAATTCTCAGAGAGGAGCACATTACCATGAATGTAGGCCACCAAGGTCGAACAACGTAAAAACATTGTCTTCTAGCCATGTGAGTGTGAGCTTGAGTTTTCCTATTGTGTGTGGGTTGTGTGTAGGTCTATACCAATTTTGCACCCTCCCTTAGAGGTGAGAATTGGACCGGGCTGTGTTCGGGCAGCCTGCGGGCTGACATGGAGCCATGGGCTAATACACGACCCGGTGCAACACGTTATTATATATATAACATAATATATTATATAACATAATATATATATTATAATACATTATATATATACAAAATATATAATATAAGACATTATATAAAAAATATATGTTATATATATAATATATATTATATAATAGGCATTTGGCTCGGTCAATGGCCCAGTCCATTAGGGGGCAGAGCAGGCCCGATGCCCACCCCTACCCTTCTTGTTCAAAAGTGCCACTTTTTTTCCCTTTTTTGGAATCAAATAGAAATTTTATTCACATAAGAAGTATTAACACAAAAAATGAGAAGGGCGTTAGGGGGTGTTTGATTGCACAAACAATAGCGTCTGCATATCGCTGCAGTCCACACTCCATGCACTCGCACAAATATTAGACATGTAGAATGCTTGGAACACGACATCCCATGTATTCAGTGGGATATCTTTTTAGATGTTCCCTGGTGTTCCATCCCTCTCCCTGTTGCAAGTGTCCAGAATACCTAGGAAAAAAACCAAAAAACCAAAAAAAAATAAGTGAAACACTTAGGACAATAACTTAACTTGTCCACGACACCTCATCGGACAGGAATGTTCTACACAATTTTGTCCTTGCAATCAAACACCTTAAAGACATAGATTAAAACACACAAAACAGTAGACCAAGTCATGTTGCTTCATATTCACCAACTAGACCAAGTTGCTATTCATCTAGGAAAATTCGTTTATTCACTGTGTGTCTATTTTTTCCATTAGACCCATCAAATTAAAATGGTAAACCCTTAACAAGTTGCAATCCATGAATAGTTGGTACATTCGATTCTTCGTCCTTCTCCCTTACACTGAGATCAGTTGGAATAATTAATTTCATGAGCTTACTCTTACCATGCATCTTGTTCCTAGTTCACAAATAAAACAAACAATGGGATAATACAACTGGGAGCATTCAACCAAAATCTTCATTGTTTCCATCTCTTTAAAAAGTTATTTGAAGTGGCTTCTCAAGTTTTCCATTTAATAGGGTGGCAATTGAGTTGTTTACCATTGAAATGTTTGGGTTTGCCATTGTGTGTGGGCAAGTTGAATTCTTTTTTATGTCAAACTCTTATTGCTAAAATTCAACAAAGGTTAGAAGCATGGAAAGTCAAGTTATTGTCTTATGCATGGAGGTTACTTATCATTCAAAACACTCTTACTGCAATTCTTGTGTTTTAGATTTCATCTTTTAAGGTGCTTAAGAAGATAGTGGTTTAATTAGAAACTATGTTCGAGAACTCTTTTTCGTTAGATTCAGATTTTGGGAGAAGGCTACATTCGGTTGCATGGGATGTGTTATGCAAACCAAAAAATGAAGGTGGTCTTGGGCTTCACAAGATTGAAGAGCTGAATATCGCTTACCTAGTTAAGCTTGCAATTGATGTATTTTTTTAGGGTTTCTTTATGGGTTGGGTTCATGCACTCCAAGTATCTCTGTATTGAGCTTGGAAGGGCATTCTATGGGGTTGGAAGAAGGTAGAATCTCTGATGTTTTGTGAGGTTGCAAACAGAACTGTTACTCAATTTTGGACTGATCCTTGACTAGGTACACCACTCATATCTCTCATACCTAAGGGAGAAAGACGTAAATTTGTTAATTCGAAGAAAATATATGTCAAAGATGGGTTGACATTATGTGTAGATCGGCATGCTCCTGTATCAGAACTTAAAAGTTTGTAGCCTAATCTGATAAGATTTCAGCTCTCTCATGGCCCTGATAGGTTGTGGTGGAGAGGCTAAGTATATATAGCAAAAATTAGTAGGAAGGATATCTAGAATTCTATTCACAAGGGTGCTCCATCTTATGAGTGGTATGATTATGTGTGGTCTAAAAGAGTGGCGCTTAGGTCAGCATGGGTTACTTATTTGGCCGGTTATGAAAGGCTTCTCACTCAAGACATATTAAAGGAGTTTGGGTCACATTGTCAAACATATGCCCACTATGTCTTGAGCATGAGGAATCACAATCTCATTTGCTATTCTTATGCCCCATTGCAAACATGATTTGGAAACATGTGTGCAGATTTTTTGTGAAGAAGTTGATTCTGCATTATGATTTTATTCGAGAACTTAAATGGTGGATAACATCGTGCTTTCACCCCCCCTTGATTCAAGCCATGTTAGGATACTACATTTCATATTGTTTGCTGAAATATTTGGAAGTTGAGAAACATGTCTTGTCATGAGGGTGTGCTTCCAAGCAGAACTGCAATTGCTGATATGATTTGTGCATCTTGCACCAAACATTTTTTAATAGAGTGGTCAGTTTTTCAAGTGAAATTTATTTATTTGTTTGTAAAAAATGAATCGATAGTAGACAATTTTTGGCTATCGAAATCCATTACACATGTGATCAAATTTGTGGCGTGCTCTTATAGAGGTTGGGATCTTGTCACCTTTGTTGTCTAAGATAGAGACAAATTCCTTTACTTAGGGAGTACGAAGAAAGTTTCAAACTCGAATTTTGTTGAAGTTGAGCGTCTGCACCAATTGTCGTACTCATGTTTGTGTGATTTCAAATGACTAGCGGTGGTGCAGAACCGTAAAGGGTGTTGTTGAAGGACGTCAAACTTCTCTGATAAATCTTTTTGCCTATGAGAATGTTTTGTGTAAGTGGCCTTTGATGGCCATAGGTTTAGTTTTTTTCTTGCTTCGATCTTGTAATAATTTGTTATGGAAAGATAAGCCTCCAAATTGGATACCCTCTGAGGGTGATCTTTTATAATTTTTTATTCTCTAATATAAAATCAGGATAACCGCAACATTCTTATTTTTAAAAAAAAGTTTGGGAGAAAAGGCCCGCTCCTGAGTTAAACAGGGGTCGAGTACTTATAAGATAAGGCACAATGACTAATTTTTTATTATTTATTTTCATGCCTACCACATATTCAAATTCTAAAAAAATGCTCTTAACCTTTTACCGTCCACTAAAGTTTTGCCTAAAAATAACACATCATCAACAAAGAAAATATGAGATATGTCTTGAGAAATATAGAGGACTTTAATAGCCTCAATGCAATTTTTACATTTACTTCATTTCAACCTCTTTGAGTCTCTTTATAGCGATTAAAAACAAATATGGAGATAAAGGGTCCCTCTGCCTTAGACCCCGAGCGCTCTAAATTTTTTTTCGAAACTTTGTTCACCAAAACTTAGAACGAAGTTATGAAAACACAAAGCATAACTCTTTTTATCCAAATTGGGTGTAAGCCCAAACAAGAGAGCTCTTCAAAAAATTTCAAGAAATTCTATCATAAGCTTTTAAAAGGTCTAACTTTAGACATAATGTAGAAATTTTCTTCATATCAAAGGAATATAATAATTTATGAGCAAGCAAAATATTTTCTCTAATATCCTTACCTTTCAAGAAAGCTCCTTGATTCTTGAATATAACTCGTGTGAGAATAACTCTTATTGTATTCAACATAATCTTGGAAATAAATTCTTCAGTTTATCTGCTTCTTGTGCTTTTGGTATTAGAGAAATCAAAATAGAATTGATGTTTTTCATGATTTTTTTCTTTCGAAAAAAATCTTTAACTGCCGCAATAATGTCACTACCCACAATGTCTCATATTTGATAAAACATACCTGAAAATCCATCCAACCCAGGAGCTTTGTCACATTTTGCTTGAAAAACTGCATAACTCACCTTCACATAAAAAATAGGATCTAGCAACATCTCATTTTTCTCCTGAGAAACACACAACCTACCCCAAAAAAGGAATACCTCAACTCGATCATCATCCTCAGTAAACAAGTCTTGGAAGAACTTAAATCACTTTCAATACTTGAATTTTTTTTAATATGAGAGCTATCAATTAGAAGGTTATTGATAGTGTTGTGATAGCTTTGTCACCTTTTCCCCTAAACTTTATTATGGAAAAAAAGAAACCAACATAAGAGGGAAAAAACAAAGAGCAATACCATCAATCAAAATCAACAACTTATTTACATGGAAATATCATAACTTGTGGTAAATGATATAATTCCATGTTTAACATTAGTTGAACCAAAAAACGATCAAATACAAAAATGAGGAAATACTGTACAGCTATAAGGTGTAGATCTTATGAGAGTATTGTGTAAGTTTCAAACCCTTTATCTTCCATATGGTTCTAGAATATTTAAAAAAAGATATTTGCACGTGTTTTCTACTTAATCTGAACATGTAGATATGATCTCTATGCTTTATTTAGTAGAAAACATATATTAGATTAAACATTTTTTTATGTTTAGAAGTTTTTGGCTCAACAAAAAGATCCAGGGTTCATATTATACCCAAACCTTGATTAACTAAAAATTAAGAATTCTTGTTAAATTAATTTGATTTAAAGCATGGTTCTATGTGAATAAGTAATGATAAACATTTATAGGTTTGGATTAAACATAAAAACACATGCAAGTGAGTTTTTTTTAAAAGGATCTGAAAATATCTGGGACATAAATGGTCTAGAACCTGCATAAAAACACATGCAATTAGGATATGTGTCAACTAACTGGTGGAGCGATGGCAGCATCTGCAGGGACACCTAATTGGTTAGCACAAGCTTCAAGATGTCTAAAGGCCCTGAATGTCACAAGTTCGATTCTCCCAGGGATAAAATTGTGATAAATGTGGAACAGCACTGTAGGGCCAATCTATTCTCCTCGTGTTTACCACTATATGGTGGAGCAATTAGGGCCTGATCCTAGTGGGTTACTCATGATAAAGAAGGAAAAGAAAAAAAAATGCTGAATTAAGCTAATCCATAATGGTCAAAAGTGGCCTGATGATGGGTCCCACAAAGGCTTTGCTTATTTGGTAGAGGAGACCTGTGAATGTCACCAAGATGACAGGATGTGACAAATTCGAAACCTACGAGTGGTATCCCTTGCCATAAGGTCCAAGCTGGGTGTGCCCCCCCAGTGGGCAGGGAGGACCTAAGGGTTTTACCAACCAGAGGCCAGAGAATGTGTGGCCTGTGATGGTTTTTTCTTTTCTTGAATTATCTGGAAAAAAAGGTGACCTGATAATGGGGACCATAGTTACATTTCTTTGTCCAGATAGTTTCAGTCAGGTTGAGCTTCCCCTAATTGTAATGGGGTAATCAACAACCTTAGTCAACAATCTCAAAATCAAATTGTATAACAAAATTTAAGGGAACTTAATTCATTAAAAAAAAAATTATGCCTAAAAGAAGTCTAATGTTAGATGAGGTGTGAACACCCACAAGAGCTATGCACACCTGGCTAGGTGGGTTGGCTTAAGACCTTCAAGCTGGAGGTGGAGAGTTTGGTACCCAAGGTGTGTCCTTTGCTGCAAAGCCTAAGCTGGCCAGATGGGAACTGACAAAAAAAAAAAAAAACAAGACAATTAAGGTATGAGCAGGTCGCCTATCTTGTTATTATTTTTCACCTAATTTAGAAGTCATTATCAGACCCAATTGATAATTAAAGATATGAGCTTGAAGTCATTTCACCTTAAATGAGCTTGAAGATATGATGCAGAAACATGAATCAAGGAGCAGATCTGTCAAATCATTTTAAGAAAGTGATTTGACCTCATGGTCCTTGTGTACATTGTGGACGGTGAGGATTCCAAATCACTTCTCTGCTCAGTGGTCTGTGGGTAACTTGTTGATCTTATTTTTTTTTGAATGGTAACTTGTTGATCTTATGGATTGAAGTTTGCTGTATACTTTGTCCAATAAAATGTGTCCAATTTTCATAGGTTTAAATGTAGGCTGACAAGCATTGTAATTATATAGCAATTAGTAGTTTGGCTAGGATGAGCTTTCTAAAAGACTTTTTTTTTTTCTTGCTCATTCTCATCTCTGTATTGCTTCATAAGTCCTCATCAGTGAAAAGTTACGCTGATTGATTTTTTTTTTCAGGTGAAACTTCAAAATATGTGACAGAAATAGATCAAAATATGTGACAGAAATAGAGATCTTGAGATTTCAATAAACAACCAAACAGGTAAAATATTGAAATCTAGATATTTCTTTTTCAGATTTTCAAGTGCATCCAAACACTGCACTTTTCTAGAATTCAGAACTCCGGAAATTTTAAAAATCTAAAAAAGTAGAAAACCTGAAATTTAATTTTCAAGATTTGCAACCAAACAAGCCCTTATGGGCTATTCCATCTCACCATAATTGTATCAGTTTTGTGGCATGCCGACACCTACCAACTGAGATACTTAACTTTTGTTGGCTAACTCTGATTAGTTTGATTTTGCCTAAACAATTAATAGGGTTACACATCATTTTCTAACCTACCTATATATAAAATAAAATTTTCCAATGAAGTGTGAAATTTCTAGAAGGGGTCAGTTATCATTTTGCTTTCATTTATGAAGTTGGTGAACATGTCTAGATGAGCTCGATTAACTTGGACCTGTCTCAGCTGATGCTGAAGGTGTAAGGGTATCAACATCTTGGTGTTGGTGGCACTGTGGTCCCTTGAAAATTTGGTGAGGGACTTGGTCTATTGAGCTTTATTCTAACATGGTGTTCTGTTTGTCTGACCTGAATAAACACCCTTTCCTATGAATAAGTATGTTACTTCATCATCGTAATAATTTTCAAGGGTTTAGGTTGCGTGTAACACATTATATTCAATCTTTTTTTTAATGATGAGTAACCTGCTAAGGAACAAAGGATAACTCAATGGGCTGCCTTCTTTGATAGTAGTCACCAAAATGAAAAGAACAGGTCAAGTGATCGGCCAAATCGCTTTAGGCATCCTCATCGTCCATAAGATGTCAAATCACTTTAAGAAAGTGATTTGACAGATCACCTGATCTGCTTTTCCACATTAGTGTCCTACCCAACAAAGGACAGGACAATCTAATAGCATGATCTCAAGAGAAATCAATGAATTGATGGGGGTGCAATTACATTACACAAATGAAATGTGCTGCTGTACCTGAACACCCTTCATCTGTGTACAACAGCAGATGGAAGGGAGGGAGATCAGGTAAAGGGCACGTTGCATTTGCGCATTGCATCAGTTCCAGCCTGAAAATCAATCGTGAGTAGCACGGGGTCCCATAATCTTCCTAAAAAACGCACTAACAACGTGGGTGGGCAACCAGGGCGGAAATATATTTATGTAACATCTCACTTTGAAAATGTTAGCGGTGACCGTACACATCTTCATCAACTGTCGTGCTAGGCATGGAATATAATCAATGAATCGGTTATACACAATCTGACCCAATCTGCCCTCGTTTAGCTGGGGGGGGTGCGCGTCTTGACTTGGCTAGGGTTTAGACTAGGGATGGCAGTGGACCGGGGCAGGGGCGGGGGACAAGACCAAATGGTCGAATCGGCCCAGCCGACTGAACCCACGGTGTGCCAATTCGGCCTGGGTCGCCTGTACAACAAAAGGCTGAACCAACCCCGTGAATCACATGGCTGAACCAAGCGCCGACCCTGAACCGTGAGCCACCCGACAACTGTGGTTGGGGCAAACCGAATGCCTCAACGACGTCGCTAGACATAGCTGACCCTAGACACCAGATGGTGATTGGGCGAAGAGAATGCCCAATCCGCCAACAGCCTACATCTGATCACCCACCGATGGCTGGGGCAAACCGAAAGCCTAGCCACTGTCATCGGGTGCCATCCGGCATCCAGTGTGGGTGATGAGTCGAAGGGCCTGTCGACACTCCACCCAAATCACCTGAGAAGATGGAAGGGCCAAACAACCCTTCCTGTAACCGAAATCAAAATTGAGGGATTGGTTGGGCAATCAGAATGCTCGGACCACCACTGTCGGGCAGCGAACGGCGTTCGACGAGGGTGATCAGGCAGTGACTCAGCCGACACCTGCCTCCTACCTCGGTCTCTTGAAATGTGGAAGGGCCGATCAGCCCTTCTTCTGACCAAAACAAAAACCAAAAGGGGTCGATCGACCCTTCCACCGTTCGGATCTAGAGTGGGAGAGCCTAATCGACCCTCCCTCTGTCCAGGCGCAGTCGAACAGTGCGAGGAGGGTAGATCGACCCTCCTCTGCTAGCGTCTAGACAAAAAATCAAAGAATCAATGGGTCCAGGCTTCACCGGAACTGCAAAAGGGTCAAGAGGACCGTTCAATCCTCCCTTTACCTCAAAAATTGTGCAGGCACCCGTCGTGCTTGTGCCAAGGGCCAGACGGTCTTCGACAAGTCATTGAACGCCGGTCTTATCAATCTTTTAACGATGTCGTCGATCATAGCAAACATTTTTTTATTAGCCTTTAATGCTGACAGTCGAAAAATGAAAAAACCGACTCTGATGAGATTTTGACGACTCAACAAAAAACATACAATGACAAAATCATATTTCAATGATTCAACAAGAACAAGGCGCTCTCATATCAATTGTTATATTTTGAATCCACCAAAGAACTAAAAAGATCACCAAACATATTCACGCTAAATTGTTGAAAGTAAAACATAAACCGAATCTTGATGCAGAAGTACCTGAATTCATTGGTGCTTTAATAGATCTTTCATATATATATATATATATATATATATATATATATATATATATATATATATATATATATATGACTCTTGAAACTGATTTTTTTTTATCGTAGATGAGAAGGTTGAAGAGAGAGCTACATATAAGGATTGAAGACCGTAGCTTAACCCTGAATAGGCCTAAACCTAAGACAACCTGTAAAGTTATCAACATCATATACTTTGATTTTGGATCACTGAAAAAAACCTATTTACAATCGAACGACCAAGGTAAAATATCATTAATATTTCACTTCTTAATATTGAAAAGTTTTCTTGTTCTTATTGTTAAAAAAAAAAAATCAGTTTCTGTCGAAACAATAAATAACTCGATCGAAAAAAAATCAGTCACTTTCGAACCTATGAATGATCAGAAAATGACCAAAACTCGTTCCTTTTTGCAATTTCCGGCAACGGGAAAGCTAGAAACATAATTGGTACGCAAGGCCCGATATGGACAGTACTTCTCAGCTGCTTTCCAGCTGTTGAGTGGTTGGAAAACAATAAAACAATTAGAAAACGTACAAAGCTCTTTTTCTATATAGTTTTACTTTTACCATCTAAAAGCCTGAAAGTTGCAAGTTTAAATTTTAAAAGGTACAAAGCTCATTTTATTTATGTAGTTTTATTTACCATCTAAAATCCCAAGCCCGTGGGCTGACCATCTCTCCGAGACTCACTCGACTCGACCAAGCCAAAAAAAAGAAGTTCAGAATCGATACAATTCCTGAGACGAACCGGAAAACTCCGATCACATTTCTATTCCATACCATCTTCGCGAAATCATCACAAAAGAGAAAAAAAGCCCAAACTCAGACGCAGCAAGGCGAGAACAATCGCTGAAAATCGCATCCACCCAACTAAAATTGCAGACCATTCTTTCATATTTGTAAAACCATGTTTCAAGAATCTCATTTCATACTCATTGATCAAACATACCCAAGAAAAGGGGAGAGAGAGAGAGAGAGAGAGAGAGAGAGAGAGAGAGAGAGAGAGAGAGAGAGAGATCCACAAAAGTATAACGAAGAATAGCACAAATTCGAGTTATAGTAAATGACAACAATAAGAATGCGAATCACGGGAGACACATCCACAGAAGTAGAACGAAGAAGAGTAGCATAAATTCGCGTTAACAATAAGAATGCTAACACAATTACACACAAGAATCACGGGAGACACTGACATAAGAAACAGGGAAGGAAGAGGGTTGGGGACTTTGGTGTAAATATAAAATTAGGAGCGGGCGCACCGGGTGATGGCGGAGCAGGAGCGGGTGTAAGGGTTGGCCGGGGCGCCTGGTCGGCAGTTGTAGTAGGAGGCGCCGGAGCGGGAGCAAGGGATGTTGCCCTTGCCCAGCGCCTGGTAGCTTAGGTACTGGTTCGTCTGCAGTATCCGCCGGTTGATCTCTGAGCTCATGCCCATCTCCTCCTCTCCCGAGAAGCACTCCCCCATCGATCCCTCGCACCCCGGCCGGACCGGCAGCCACCCCAGCCCGCTCTCCCGGCTCAGCAGCCCCGCGCTAGACGACACCACCACCGCCGACGCCACCACAATCGCCATCAACAACCGGATCGCCATTCTCTCCCTCTCTCTCGGAAGGTGGGATTATTAAGGCTGAGGAGTGAGAGTCGTGCTGGGTTATAGAGAGAGAGAGAGAGCCTTTTTTGAATGGTTTAATTGGTCTGCCTGCTTTTATTAATAATTTAATTGGTCTGCTACCTTCTTTTAAGGTAATTTAATTGGTCTTTAATTGATTATTATTCGCGTTGGTTGTCAGAAAAGAAATGAGGTTTGTTGTCCAATAAAAAAATTCATATTTGCGTCTAACGAGAGCCACCGTTAGGATGGAGTTGACGGAAACCGTCAGGTGGGCGCCGGAGGGGTTTTCGAAGCTTCTCTCGAAACTTCTAAGGCTCGCTCGTCAAGAAAGTGCGCTTGGGATGGGTTTGGTTCATAGGTACCGAATCTCGGAAGCTCGTTTCAGTGGAAGCGTGAAACCACAAAATTTGTTAAAAGTTAAGATCGATTTTATAAATAGGTTAAAAGTCAGGTGTGTTTTTTGTAAATTTTTCTAAAAAACAATCCTTTTTTTTAGGGTCTACGAGGGCTTCATTCGTCAAGTTAACAGGACATCACCAGTTCGAAATCGACAGGTTGCATATTTACAGAGGGGCTGAATCTATAAAGCGTATTCTCTGGTGAGCAAAGGCTGCTTCTGCCTATTATATTTGGAAAAATGAAATCCTTGCTTCTAGTAATGTGAAAATGACTTTTAGACATGTAAAATATTTTTAGTGTAAAAAAATTATATTTTACTTTTGAAAATTATATTCTTACAATTATATATATATATATATATATATATGAAACGATTTTTGCAATTTATATTAAATAACAACGCAAAGGTTTATGTACATATATAAGTACATTTTCAAAATGAACGGCATCCAAGGCGCCACTGACCTGATCCTCTCTCGTTCCTTTCTCTTGTCTGAACGGGACCAACCTACCCATTAAGTGGTTTACAGTTTCAAATATGAAATTACTGAAAGACCCTTGTCCTTTAGGTGAGTGATTCAGTGAGTTTGATGGGCTCAGAGTAGGCTCGGTGGTCATTGGTGCATGAGTCGCCCAAAATTCGGACTCGGCTGGCCATGTGGGCAAGGGGTTCAATCGAATTTTGGTCAATGAAAATGCGCCTTCTAGACTAATGGGTCCACATTGGTTGCTTTTGGAACCCACGGCCGTTCACCAAAGTGGGAGCTCATTTTCGTCCTTGACCAAGATTCCTGAAAGTTGACATTTGTGGATTGGTTACTGAGTCCTTACATGAAATGTGGAACCCACACAAAATATTTATAGTCATGTGGGGGCAGGGCACCTCGGGAGGGCGGATCAGGTGAAATCACATTGCACCGCTAGTGGGTTGCCTTGGTTTAGATGGCATAGGTCCAGTTTGAGCATACCCAGGTCCTTGTGCAGTGAATAGGCTGGACCTGAGGTCCCCAATCAGAAAATATCCAGGTAGGCCGGGTGGGCAGAGTGGTCCGACCCAAACTCATCCCCGACAGGAGCCCAGCCTTGTTATCATTGTGTTAGGCCATGTGGGTCCTTATGTTATCTTATATTAGGTCGGGCGTAACTCTTGCCCGTTTAGGTAATGGGGCCGGGCAAGGCCCAACTTTATGGCCTAGAGAGTCTGAAACTCACACATTTCGAGCCAGGCTACCCTAAAGCCTGGGCGGGGTACGTACCCTAAAGGGTTGGCTGATTCCTCCCGTCTCACCAAAGCCAATTGCAGAATAAATGCCCTGTTTGACGTGAAGTAGGTCGGGGTATCATATTCTTCAACCAACCAACCAACCAAACCTTCTAACCATTTTTAGTGGTTGGTTGGTCGATACAAAGTTGTTAGTATGGGTGCGTATCGGATACGTATCATATCCGTAGAAAATCGCGATACGCTTCACCCATAAATCGGCTATTTTTTTAATAAATATAAAAATACTTAAAAATTATTTTCATAGCTTTAACACGTGTCGCGTTATGATTGACACATAATATTTTTAATTATTTTTTATGGATTCAGAACGATTCACTTAATTAAAAAAAAAAGTCATTCCCTATGTTACTATGTACATCCCTGTTGTCATACCCCCAAGTTTTGATCGAATCTAACCCCCCCCCCCCCCCACAGAATCTGACGTGTTTAGGATTTTCCAGCGTTCAAACATCAATGGTTGTAAAAAAACGGATACTCAAGTGATTCGTTCTGTATCGGCCAAAAAATAAAAAAAAAAACATTACATGTGCTAAAAAAATTAAAATAACATTTAAAAAGTAATTTTTTTTTTGTTTTGTATTTTTCATATTTATTAGAAAACAGACGATTGAGGGGTGACGCTTATCGATTTTACCGATATGCACCGATATTGCTTGAACTAATAGGACGCCTATTAATTACAATGACAAAAGCAAAAGTGAAAAAAGAGAAGCTGACGCTAGGACATGTAATTAAAATCAGGATTTTGGGTCATCAAACATCAGCTCAATCAGGATATATTTGGATATCACCAATGAAATCTAAAATATACTAGAATACATGTCAATAAAATCAAGTTATAGTACTATTAGTTAGTGCAAGCTGGTACTTAATGAAAATCAAAAGTGATATTTGGATTTTAAATATAAAAAGAAAATCAAAAGTGCAAGCTGGCATCTAAAGTGTTTACAAATATAAAAAGTTTTTCCTTCTTCAAACAGTTTGATGGTGTGGGTTAGGCGATTCTAAATCATCCATAATTGTCTTTTGAGGTTATTGGGTATGCATTTCTTCATTGTTGGGGTCTTTTGGTTATTGTGTTTTTATTAATAATATAAAGCATGAAGGGTTAGGGTTGCACATGAGCCAAGTTTGAGCTGAGCCTGAGTTGTTTAAGTTCGCCAGTTTAAGGCAAATTTAGGGTTGCACATGAGCCGAGTTTGAGCTAAGCCTGGTGGTTTAAGGTTGCACATGAGCCGACAGCTTTGGTTACCCTTGAGCAAGGACAACATGAGCCACAGTAACGCTGCCATGTAGGATTCATTCAGGCTTACCCCTTTGCATAATGGACAAATGGCCATCAGATATTGGGGACTTAATTTCACCGTGAAGTTGTCTTCAAGGCATTTGAATGTAAGGGTTGCAAACTGATGGGATATGGGTTAGGTCAGGGTTAATCTATAGGGGTGGACATGGGGCTGGCGCTGACCCAGCCCGATTAAGGCCCAATAAGAGCCCAACAAGCTCGACCTACATTCAGGCCCAAGCCTGGCTCGACCCAGTTATAACCAGGCTCAAGCTTGGGTAGGGCCTGACCCTTGAAGCCCGACCCAATTAACAGACCGGGCCCGTTGGGCCCAGTGCATTTTGCACAGGGGCCTGGCCTGAATCGGGCTCGATTACATAATTGCACCAGGCACGGACCTAGGCTTCAAAATTCAGCCAGTGCTCGATGCAAACCGGGCTGGGTACTCGACAGCCTGCGGGGTACCACTAGGTTAACTTGACTTTTAAATGAGTGAGTCTATATTCAAATCTAAACTCAACTCAAAACACATATTTTGGATATGATCTGACCTCCTCTAGTAGCCGCTGAAAATGGGTCAAGTACATTGGTTTCCACATAAAGTAGATAAAACTACTATGACACGTCTGGTTTTGAGTCGGCTGTCTATCCAATTCTTACCTAGATTTGACTAAAACTTGACGGTGACTGTTTTGAATCCAACCTATACTTGGATATGAATTATTTAAATTCTTAAAATTTTTAAAGTATTTTTACTCTTATGCAAATATAGCACGACCTTCACAACTCTTATTTGCGAATATCTCCAAAATGTGAACCTCTATAAAAAAAAATGGTGCATGAGAACATTCGCAACCATCAGTTGCAAAGGTCGTGCTGTATTTTGCAACTGTACTCGTAAATGTCGTACTATCTTTGCAAATGTCCTATTTGTGTGGTTTTTGTTTGAAGGACGTTCGCAAATGTGTGAGTATTATTAACTCATGGCTGTAAATGTTTTCAAAATGTGTTAACCTGCTTATAACGTAAAAGGACATTTATAAATGTGAAAGTAGTCCTCAAATTCGGTTGCGAATGTCCTCCAAATGTGCAAGTCTCCTTTTAATAAAATCACACGAGGAGCACATGCATGAGACATAAGCTGATTTCGTGGACATTGCCTCCAACAGATAAAACTGCAACATAATGAAGTCTGATTTAGCGGCAATTGCACAGGCGAGGATCTTCATTCTCCATGCAGTAGGGGTGGCAATCGTGTCGGGTTGGCGGGTTGACCCGCCCGCCTAACCCGTTTATTAAACGGGTTGGCTTAAGCCCAACCCGAACCCGCCTAAGAGGCGGGTTGGCGGGTCGTGTCAGGTTTTGCCACCCCTACCATGCAGTAGAAAAGGTATAAGAGCTTCTTCTTATTGGCGTTCACGACCTCCATCCCTTCTACAAACAAAAAGCTAACTGCCAGATTTTGTCCCACTCTTTCCTCTCTGTAGCTAAAGATACAGACTCAGGACAACACAAAACGGCATATGAGCATAAAGACAATGCCTGATGCTGGCTTCTTAGATGCTTTGAAGGGTTTTATAGGGAGAAAAACGACCCACCTGCGGTACCTTGCTAAGAAAATGAAGAATATGAAGGTTTTTATAGAGGAGTGCTGCCAAACGCAGATGCTATCAATGTGAACGACGTTCATGTCCTCTCTTGGTGGCATCTTACTTCTTCACAAATTTCATTAAAAAAGCATATTTTTACATGAAACTAAAAACAATTTTAAAAGAATTTCATTTTTTGTTTTCTCAATATATCGCCCCAAACTCTTTTTTTTAAGACGTTTAGAACACGAAAAAATTATCTCCGGATATATTTTTAAAAAGTCCAAGTATGGATCCAAAGTCTTAAAGATTTTCGATCTGCAAAATATAAGAATCTTTGTTTAGAGAGAGGTCTTGAGAAACCACAATTATGTATGTTTTTTTTTTTTTAATCTTAATATCTTATAGAGTTTTGTTTTTTTGGTCCTCGAATTCCCGTGTATGCTACTCACCTAATTCTTTAACTCATTTTTATGCCATTTTTTCACCAGTCTTTCTGAACGTCAGTAAAAATGGTAGGGGCATTTGCTTACCATGAGTTGTGAATGTCCCCAAAATGTGCAAACCTCCCTAAAACAAAAAATAAATAACATACATAAAAGAATATTCGTAAATACCTTTGCAATTCATGGTTGTGTGAATGTTGTGCTGAATGTCTTACCTTTCTCATTTTTTTTTCGAAGTTTCGCACATTTTGGAGACATTCACAAGTAAGAGATACAAAGGTTGGAGGGGTAAAATTGTTTTAAAAAAGTGAAGAATCAAAATTTTGAGTAGAAAAAAGATTTTATAAATTTGTTAGGTATTTTTTGAAAGTGTGCCATTAAACAATCATTTTCCGTTATTTAAAACCAAGTGCACACTCAATGTTTGCATGGTTAACCAAACAAGCCTCAAACAAGGGCTCAAGCTTAGCTTGTTTATTAAACAAATCATTTTGAGCTCCTCGACATAGATTGTCCATACATACAGGATGGGTTTTTTTCATTGAAGAGGAAGAAAAAAGTCTTGTTTTTTCTTTTTTCGGTAGGCAAGGTTGGGTCAGGCGGAACCCTATCAGTTTATTGATTGAAGTAATCTTTCAAACAACATATTTCTCCATTGGGATTGCCAATCCGAGGGCTGGTGATCCTTCCAACATTTTTCCACCCCGACTCCAGTAATCTGGGCTAGTGACTTTGGCAAAAAAATTGGATGTACAAAAAACTTTGTATAGTACTTGGTTAAAGTTGTACAACAAAATTTTAAGCTGTTCTGGGAGGCTTCTGCCGCCTCTTCTCCATTCAAGGTCTTTCTTCATGTTGAGAACCAGATCCAGCTGACCACTCTCAATAATAATCTGATCGTGGTGCTTAATTTTCTGCAAAATATCTACCCATCCTCCCCATTCCTCTTCATCTAGGCTGCCTGCCTTTGCAAAACACCCTGCTTCTTTATATAGGCCTTTATGATGCCTAATGAAAAAACCAAAATGCCATTTTCTCAGAAAAATCCCTTGACACTACAAGAAAAATGTGGATTAGCGAGGGACGCTATCCGTCGTTAATTCGTCGCTAAACAGTTTAGCAACGGATAGCGTTCGTCGCATAATCCTGGTTGCTAATTAGCGACAAAACTTATATGTCGCTACTTCTGTCGCTAATTTGCGACGGACATGATCTGTTGCGAGTCTGTCGCTAAATAAACACTGATTTAGTTTTGCGATAGATTATATTCCGTCGTTAATTTTGTCGCTAAAATAGCGAGATGACATTAGCGACAAAATATAATCTGTCGCAAACCATCAAAAATTCATCGCTGAATATTAGCGACGGATATTATCTGTCGCAAAAAAAAAAGAACCCCAAGGCGTGCGCCTCATACGCCTTGAGGTGCACGCCTCAAGCTGAGGCGTACATGCCTTGAATTTTTTAATCAAATGAGGGTCAAAGTCCTCATTTGACCAAAAATTAGGTTTTTTTTTATGCAGTTTTAATTAAGCTACTAGTAAAAAATCGAGTATGATCCATAAGAAACCGGGACTCGCGCCGGAGGAAACCCTCGGACCCCCCTCCTGTAAGAAAAAAAACTCTGAATCAGTCTCCACAACTCATCACATGTCCCCTAATGGGAACAACTTTGACCGAGTCTTATATATATATATTTAAAAATTCAGTTGGTTAACTGGTGTGACATGTCAGTTTTGTGGTGTCTGAGTAAGGTGTTTCTCCATGAGCATAGGGTCTAATACACTAAGTTTAGTGTTTTATTTCTCACTATTTTTTTCACCTGCATATGTTCAATGGAAAATTCTATTTGAATTCTGAATGGAGAAAACTAACTACTATTTGATTGTTGTAAATTTCAATGAAAATTTCTGAATTGTGTTTACAGATCACATACCCACAAAAAGATGAGTTAATGGCACACAGACCAAACAAATTTAATGAATGTCTGATTTTTATAAGCTACATCAACCACATCCACCATAGAGACAACACTTTGATATACAAGACAAAGACTTCTTAAAGTACCATTTTGAGAAACCGACATTTATGTTTTTAATGGAAATTAATAAATTCATAAAATATTTTGGGTCATTTTTTGAAAAGATTTCATATATTCAAGAAGTAGAAGCTAAGGATTTTTTTTTCACCAGAAATATAGTTCAATACAGTTGGCAGAGTTTCCCCAACAGACTGATAGCAATGATGTCATTAAAGATCCTCCAGAATAATGTACATTTTCATCTTCAAACAGAACTCATTATAAAAAACTGTTATTCCAAAGATTTTGGTTCATGCCTTAAATTGATTGGACCCATTACAAATATTTTTAATTTCCTAAAGATTCATCAATCATCTTAAAGAATTATTGACAATAAGAAAGTACTAGGAAAGATTATTCATTTTATAAATTTAAATGATCACCTTAGTGCTCTTAACTTGAAAAGCTACCTTAGTGGTTGGTGGACTTGATAGTTTCATGGCTGTCAGTGGAGGTTGTCAACTAAAACCAGATGCATTAGCTCAAGGGACTGGACCATCTTGATGGAATCTTTGACCATATTGCCTTTCTCAAAAAATTGCAATGTTAACAATTCTTCTAAAGCATTTGGTATGGTGTTTGAAAGGATACCTTGTACCGTGAGGCGTCTGGGTATGAAACAAGTAACATTGCATTCAGCAATAGGACCACCCTGCATGCCAATAATGAAAAGCCTTCCATCTGTGTTCAAGTGTAGCCACTTTATTTCAAAGTTAAGTGTATAAGAAACTTAACAGAGATTCCAAAACATGATTTTTCCAAGTATCAACTTTATACAATATCAGACAAAGAAATCAAAAGCTAAAAACAACCATTAGTGGAAGGCTACTTATACATAGCACATCATGCATGCCTTCGAGTGAGCAGGAAAAAATGCATTGTAGACATTTAACTATTCTAAAGCCATAAATTTTCAATTAATTTGAAACTCTACAAGAAACTTTAGTTATAATGTTTTTGACCAAAGTATAGAATATCGAAGCTAATAGGAGTTCCTTTTTATTGTTCTCTTAAAAATGTTTCAGAAATTAAGTTAACCAACAACCAATGATGATGCTATTTATCACCTAATGGTATCATAAAAAAACAAAAGAAAAAAGGAATCCTGCTCATCCATAGCTTAAAATAAATCTTAGTATAACATGCATGACACAATGTTTTATCAATCATTTAGACAGCCCAACACCACAAATTCTTAAAAAAAAAATCATTCACAAAAGGCATCAAAAACTAAAATAAACCTAAAAGGCATGAAAGAAAGCTATGTTTCTCTTGTGTTATCCCCGCGTGAAGCCTAATATTTTTTTTCTACTACAAATAAAGTGGTTTTCAAATTGGTCTGACATCGTTAGACGAGACCAATCACGATCTTGGCAACCTAGTTTTTCTCTAAAAATATTGGTCTGACCTCAATCGGCGGGACCCAAATGACCTTCAAAACCTAGTGGTTTTCAAATTGGTCCGACAATGTTCAACGAGACCAATTACAGTCTCAGCAACCTAGTTTTTCTGCAAAAACATTGGCCCAACCTCATTCGGTGGAAACCAAATAGTCTCTAAAACTTAGTGGTTTTCAAACTGTCTCGACATCATTCAACGAGACCAATCACAGTCTCGACAACCCAATTTTTTATTTAAAAATACTGGTTTGACCTCATTTGATGAGACCAATCTCAATTTTGGCAACCCAATAGTTTTTCAAACTAGCACCGACCTCGTTCGGCGAGACTAAGCATGGTCTCGGCAACCCAATTGTGTTTTAAAATTTGGGCATGTCTATTTTTTTGTCATAAATTGAATCACATCAATTAATGAAAAAGAGGGACATCTGTAGACACTCAAATTTTTTTAAGATGCCCAAATGATAACATTATTGAAAAGTGCTTTTTTAGGTTCTAAGGCGCACCAAAATCGAGTTATTTCCAACCCCAATTTAGAAAAAAACCCCAAAATTGAATCATTTCCAACCCTAGTTTAGGACCCCCCCCCCCCCGCCCCAAAAAAAAAGTTAGTTATAACCATTAAAATTCTAAGAAAATCCCATAAAAATATCTAACATACCCAAAATGTGACAAGATTCTCAAATTTTAGGGATTGTCGTCTGGTATGAGTATCGTCCGATAGGAATACCGTCTAGTAGGATTACCATCCATTAAGAGTTTTGTTCAGTAGGAGTGTCGTCTAGTATTGGGGACGATAAAGTGTCTCTGTCATCCAATATTGTCCCATCCCCATTTGACCCGTATGGTATTGGAGATGCCAAAATGTGAATGTCGTCTACTATGAGATGGCATGGTCACATCGTTGTCCACAGTACCAAACATGTGGATAATCCAAATAGCTTATCCGTATCTCATCCTAACGCCCTACATATTTTTTAGAGCGGGGGCATTCTTCTTGGATGAGTTTTCGTATGAGAAGACTCTCTTGGATAAGTCTTATCCTCATGTCTATCTGGGATCGTATCTGGACCCTAAAATATGGTGATCCATATTTTGTTCTGAGCTTTATAAATAGGGACTCACCCCTATAGGCTGGTCATCTGAAAATTAAATACCCAAGTGCTAGCTCTGTAAGAATATGCCTACCAAAGCCTTGCTGGTATATCGTTCTGGATCTATTAAAAAACACTGATACCTACATGAAGTGTTAACAGACAAAAAGAAGCTTGAACGATAAAAGAGACCCTCAAGTCCGAAAAAGGTATTTTCAGATCTCTAATCTACTTATTTTAATTTCATATAATCATTTGATTGAGTACTTATACACGTTTCTTATCTTTATTTGCATATTGGAATCTGCGACGACATGACTCGATCTATGGAGATTGAGAAACATACCCCGTCTTTACCTTCCCACCAAGCGAAGAATGGCTAGAGCTAGAAAACAATGTTCTTATATTCAAAAGAAGGATTTTATGCAATCCAGGTAAATCTCATCTTCCCAATGTTCAAATATTTTTATCAATAATATGACGTGATATATGATGTATTATAAGCATGCATGTACTTATGATGGCCCCACACACAAGCTTGAGATTGATACAAACCCATGAGGTGTGAGATGTGCATTGTACTATAAAGGATACATGCATATACACAGACTTATAATGTTCTATTTTCATGCACAGTTGAAGTGCTAGTATGAGTTAACCGAGCAATACTGAATGAGTTAGGTACATATAAATGAATTATGATTACCTTGGAGGGGTAATAGGGTTATTGAACCTTGAATTGCCTAGTGATATGAAGCACATGTAATGAAAAAAACCCATAATAAGAACCCTGAACTAATTCAGATTTATGACCTACCTGGAGAGGTAGGTGGTATAAGCTTTGAGTAACAATATTATGTTTTATGGGAGCAAGGTGTCCCAATGGTATCCAGTCACTCGGAGGTTAGGAGACCGAGGCTATCAATGTGTCTTAGATCATAGATCCCCAACTAATGCATCTAGTCTTGGATGCATCTTATACTGAACATTTACCACTGCAAGAATTTCTCTCGATCACAGACCACCCTCTTTGAACGTCAGGCAGTTATAACTTTGAGAAATTTAAAATGCATAGCATAATGAATATATAAAGTGTTCTTCTTTGTTGCATTGTGTGCCCTCGAGTACCCACGGGTATTGTAATCAAGAGAAACAAAGACCCTGCTAATGCATGGTCATATTCTGAATAAAGCTACATGATACTTCACATGCATTATTTTTGAAGCATGTTGTATTGTTTTTCCATTAAATTGTTTTATACCTTGATGAACTATGACATCTTATATTAAAATGTATTATATCTTGATGAACTGTGACATCTTATATGAAATTATATATTTTAATGTTATGTAATTACTTGGAATTGATATATACCTACCAGGCTTTCACGAGTCTGCCCCTTTAAAGGGATTTTAAGCGATTGATGTGTTGCACAGTAGATGGCGAGATGCAGGGACAATGTTGAGATCCAAAACCTCTGAGAATCTAGGTCTAGGATTAAGATTTCATTTCATTTTGATCCTAAGTGCTTATTTAATCAACACTTTGCCCTTTTCATCTATTTCACTATATTTTGTAAATGATTACTTTTAAAAATATAAATCATTTTGATTTTTCATAAATAATTCATGAATGGTTCTCTAATCTTATGTTGTTAATTCACACTTGTAACCCACTCTAAAGTCTTTTGACTCTCGCATGAAAAATATCATTTTTTGTTGTTTTAAGTTTAAAGGATTTTTTTTTAAATTTTTGCTAAAATTTTGGTTGAGATTTTGAGTTGTTACATACGTCATGTATGGTCTTTCTCTGCTTCAACCAACATCTTGAATTAGGTGGTTCTTATAGAGGTTACAAATTTTTTTCTCTTATTTCTTCATCTATCATCGTGAATTTCAAATGGTAAGTGCATATGTTTTCACATATTTTGCTCATTGTTTCTTTCCTTCTTTTGTTTA
Organism: Nuphar pumila; assembly: GCF_984573655.1. Lineage (NCBI taxonomy): Eukaryota > Viridiplantae > Streptophyta > Magnoliopsida > Nymphaeales > Nymphaeaceae > Nuphar > Nuphar pumila. Next base: position 146,147,338 of record NC_143251.1, read on the forward strand.
TTTTTTTTACATGTTTATTTTTTGTTTCATGATACCCTTTTATTCATTGAAATTGTTGATTTTTTCTTTGTTGAATGTGTTTATTTTTTTCTTCCTCTGCAGGAACCAGGACTCCATCTAGAATACACACATCAACCATATGTGAGATTCCAGAAAATATATTTTAAAAGTGCCCATATTTCGGCATATGGTTAGGCTGATATTCGTTCCATTCCTGGTTCAACTTTGGTCATTGGCTTGCCTGCCTTATAAGATTGCATTGCTAGTTGCGACAACGATCAGTCGACAAAATGGCTTCAATCAGGCAGCCTTTACTCTTTGGATCATTATGTAATTTATAGTTTGTCTCCTCAGCAAACATCTTTTCTTATGTAAATGCTTTAATGTGTAAGATTGCAATGTCGGTCGAGACACACAAAAAAAGATAACGAAATGGCATCAATTAACCCAATCTTTATTCTTTGGATCATTTTGTAACATATACTTTTCCTCATAAATATTTTAATGTAAATATATTAATCTCTTCAGTTTGTTCATGTCCATTCATATTTCTTCTCAATTATTACTTTGTTGCAAAAAAATTCATCTTTTTGACTATAAGCTCCCTGATTGTGTTGTTTTGGTCTCTTTGTCTTTCTATCTCTCTCGTGCCTCTCTTTACACTTCGCCTCTCTCTGACTATCCATCTCTGCGATGTGCTATTCGTACCAACCTATATGAGATTTAGGAAATATATCTTAAAAGTGCCCACATTTCCATATGGTTGTGCGCATATTCACTTCATTCCTAGCACAACTTTGGTCATCAACTCTCCTGCCATACAAGATTGCATTGTTAGTTGCAACAACGATGAGTCTAAAAAATGTCTTCGATTAGGTCAACCTTTACTCTTTGGATCATTCTACAATTTGTAGTTTGTCTCTGTTATAAACATCTTGTATTATATAAATGCTTTAATGTACAAGATTGCATTGTCGATCGTAACAATGAACAATCGACAAAATGACATCGATCAACCCAATATTTACTCTTAGTGTTCCCTCTGATCCATTTATATTTTTGCGGCTTCATACTTTTTAAGATTTAGATGATATGTGTGGTTGTTTTTTTTGTGCCGGGTATTCATTTTTGTGCGTCTAATCGCTACATGTCTATCTTCTTATCACATCACATATAAGTTATAGGTACTTTGAGGGTACATGTTATTTATCTTTTTTTTTTTCATCAGTTTTAATGAAGTTTTTTTGGCATATGGCGATGTCTTTTTCTTTTTTTGTCATCATGTATTTGAAGATGTTTTGTTTTTTTGTACATGAGATCGTAATACACTTTGTTCCTCTCTCTATTTCTCTCAATAAGTTGTCTAAGAAGATGTATAGCTTCCATAGTAGATCTTCCAGGCATAAAACCAAATACATGATGGAGATGTAAATCATAGGATAAAGGTTGGGTGGATGAAATGGAAGAGTGCAGCTGGAGTGTTGTGCGATCGTAGAATGCCATTGCGGTTGAAGGGAAAGTTTTATAAGACGACTATTAGGCCCGCTTTACTATATGGTACGGAATGTTGGGTTGCCAAGAGACATCATATTCAAAAAATGAGTGTAGCTGAGATGCGTATGCTGAGATGGATGTGTGGAAATACAATAAAAGATAAGATTCGGAACGAGGAGATACGTAAGAAGGTAGGCGTTGCACCCATTGAAAATAAGATGAGAGAGAATCGTTTACGGTGGTTTGGACATATTCGACGAAGGCCTAATGATGCTCCAGTTAGAAGGATGGAGAAATGGGAAAATATATTAGTTAAAAGAGGTCGGGGTAGGCCCAGGAAGACATGGATGGAGGTGATAGGAAAGGATATGAATGCTTTGAACCTCACCGAGGACATGGCATTGGATAAAAATGAATGGAGGAGAAGGATTCATGTGGAAGACCCAGAATGATTTTCTTTGTTGGTTCATATCGCCGACCCTAATTGTTTTGGGATGAAGGCGTAGTTGTTGTTGTTGTTGTTGTTGTTTGAGATCGTAATACACTTTGACAGTTTCAGCTATTGTAAAGGAAAAAGAATCATATGCTGTTTTGAATATGTTTAATGTGATAATTTATGAAGAAACAATGATGTGATGTATTAATGAGAATGGTAAGTAATATGGTGATGTCCGTCACTTTGGCTTTTGACTTCTGCCAACAACCGTTAAAAGATCGACCTCAAAAACATTGGCATCACTCGTGCAGAACACGTGTTACTTTGATGCTCATCTGTGTATCTTGATATTGTCACACAAACACATGTTTTTTGTTGGTGGGCATCAATTTTTTTATCGTTGGGTTCTAGTGGTTGCAACCATTCAAGCATCGACATTTGTTAATGCATTAATTTTTCATGATTTAATAAACACAAATGTGACAGCTGAATTATTAAGGTCGCCGTATCACAGCCGAGGGGTCTTGAGTTTGGATCTCACGGACCCACCATGCCTAAAAAAAAAACGTTTTTTCAACCTAAAAATCTATCTCTATCAGATCAGCCATCTTGAACACGTATGTAGCATGAAATCCAGTCGAAACAAGTTGCATGTATAAGTTTACGGGCCGATTCTACCTACAATCGATTGCATCTAGCCTGTTTAATCTAACTTTGGATCATTTATATTAACGTTAGTCGTGTTCAACATTAAAATCACTCAACCCTAAGTTTTGCCTAGTAGTAGGGAGGCGGACCCATTAAGTGACCCAGTTCCTGGTGAAAGTTTTCCTTTGTCACAAAAAAAAAAAAAATCACAACACTAAAAAAACTGGTGGCATTTTGAAACATGAAAACATTGTTAGATTTAAAGTAGGTCGTTTGTTTCACAGCAAAACAATAACGCAAAATCAAAATTTAAAAAATAATAAAGACTGTTTTTAATAATTTTACGTTGAGAAACAAGGTTGTTAAATGCGATGAGGCGAAGCGAGGCGTTGAGCCTGCACCTCGCCTCCGCCTCTCACAACTGGTATGGAAGTGAAGCAGTGGGAGGGGAGGCAGTAAGAGAAGGACCACGCGCCCAGCTGGTATGGAAGCGAGGGATATGCCGCTCGTCCGGTGGTCGGAGAAGACTGAGCAGCAGCTGCAGCACAGCAACTCCGGTGATCGGTGGTCACAACTGGTCGGAGGTTGATGAGGGGCGCATCACAGCAACGCCTCAGTACCTTGAGCGTGCGCCTCGCCTCTGAGGCGTACGCTTCAGGTACTGAGGCGTACGCCTCTCACAACACTGTTGAGAAATGAAGGTAACTTTTTGACCTTAAAGAGTACATTTGTGTTTTTGAAACCAATGCTGTCAAGTTGGTTCAGATAATTGGCCGATTGAGACTCGAACCAAATCGAGTTGAATTGGCCACTTTGACAATTTTTTTAATTAAGAATGATCTAACACTTAAAATAAAATAAAATATTAAAATTAAGGTCCATTCAACTTGAATTGAGGTCGAATCATCTGATTCTATAATCGATCCCTTATTGAATCGATTTTGGATCAATTATATTCAGGCCAGTTTGCATCGATATCGACAACATTGTTCAAAACCATCACAACCTTTTGTCATCATCACTATGGGCATGTTTGCTTTGATCACAGGTGGGGATGAACAATCACAACCGAGAAAGTAAAGCCTTGAGAAAATGATGCAATTGTGATTTACAATCACATGATCTTGATAAAATCCAAGATTCACAAGGCACTGCAAACATGAACTATTTGATGATTCACTCCCGGCCCAATCACCATCAATGTAATGTAATGTCTGGATATATTTTATCATAAGATGGTTTTGATTGTAATAGGCATTTTTTTTTGAACAATAGAAATAATTTATCGCCTTTAAGGTCGCTATTACCATAATCCTTATTCGTTTGATATTTAACCTTCTAAAATCATCATCTTTACAATTTTCACGAGCTGAGACCAAAGATCCCCGGGATGGGATCAGGTGATATTGAAATATGTGAAAAGATCAGGTGCAATATGATTGCACAAATTAATATTTGTGCATTAAGCACCTGATCACCCTCCATCTTGGGTACAGTTGTGGGGCCTACGGCCCGATGGAGGGCAATCAGATGCTTAATGTACAAATATTTGTGCAATCATATTGCACTGGATCCAGACTCCTGAAATATCCACCACATCTTGTATCAGTACCACCTAACTGCTCTTGAGGGATCCCAAAGGGTGGTACAAAAATGCCCTAGAAAAGAGCTTAAAATGACTCATGGTAGTGCTTCATACCCAACATAATGAGGGTGGATATTGATAGAACCCCTTAGGGTAAAGGGAATAATACACTTAGCTTCGATCTTGCAGCAAGGGATGCTACTCGTGGGTTTCAAACTTGTTCCATAAACTTGATGACATTCACAAATTGTCCCTAACCATGAAGGGAGAGCTTGTGGGTGATTAGCTCAGAGAGTGACTCCAAATGAAAAAAATGAAAAAAAAACTAACTTATCATATATTTACAAAAAAAAAAAATTACTCTTCGGTTTTTTGCATTTAATAGTCTAATTCTAATTCTAAAATCTCATGATAAAATCACCAGAATTTGAAAAAAACAGATACAATCGTAAGATAAATGTAACATTCTCAAAATATCACCTATATTGAAAGCATCACATTTTTATCTCAACACTATCAGGTTATTAACATGATATTTGTAATTTATATACATTTGAATACATTAATAGTTTTCTTATAATTTTATAGATTTTCTCATGATTTAAAAATTTAAACACACGAATATTTTTCTTGAGATAAAAAAAAGAACTTACACATATCAAGAGTTTTCTTTGTTGAGAAATCCCGATAACGAGATTGGTGACAATGATCTGAATGCATTTCAATCACCTGCTTGAGTCATAAGACGGCTTAGCTTATGATATTCTTTTAAGCAAATCAAACAAAAGAATGTGTTTCAGGCTACGTTTGAAAGCCTTGAATCAGTGGTTGTGTTGTGGTTTCACTATGCTCCCACACTCTCTTGCTGATTGGGAACAGTGGCATTGCTGAAACAATGTGTTGGGACTGGCACTGTTAAGGATGACAGTGGACTGGGGGAAATGGGGCCCTGCCCCACCTCGTCCTGTTTGGACTAGGGATGGAGGACATGAAACGGGGA